>NC_142532.1:4032378-4247378 GCF_964205215.1 Stylophora pistillata | reverse complement strand
TCTGCGCTTGTACAAACAATTGAGCGTTTTTTATTTTCAATAGTCACACATAGAATTTCAATTGAAAAATACCTATTTGCAAGTTTCACTCAGAAGAGCATCCCGTCTAATGTCCTTGCCACAGTGCAGTCATAGACAGTCATGGATCTCGGGTTTGAGTGGTAGTTTATCCGAACAAGTGTGAGTAAACAGTTTTCGTTGATGATTTCCTCTAGGCAATCTCTCATCTTATCATCCACGCGCACCTTGTTTGTTGTGAGGCGTGAGTAGTCCAGTGGTCAGTGCGCTGGACTCTAGGTCAGATGGCCCGGGTTCAAGTCCTGGCTGGGGCTTGACGTTGTGTCCTTAAGCAAGACGCTTCACTCACATTGCTTCGTCTTCTCGGATAGGACGTAAAGCCGGAGGTCCCGTCTCCTGCACCTATCAATTAGTTAATTTCGGCAAGGGACGTTAAAGAACCCACATCACGAGATTACTGTGATGTGGTCTGGCCTGTTTACTGGGAAGGGGGGGAGGGGGCATCTGTAAAAATTTCTCCTTTATTAATTGTAAACTGCCGCCGGCAGTCTGGAAAAGTCCCCCGCACAGTGTTGTAAAGCGCATTAGAGCATTTACATGGAAATGCGCTATAGAAATTGATCTATATTATTATATTATACTTCCTCGTGATCTCTCTCCTGGATCCTGCCCCCTCTCTGATGTAGCGCGCCACAATGCCTCTTGCCCTTGATTGGTTCACTCCTAGCGATTCCGCGACCACAAGATAATCTTCGTCCTCGTCTTCAATCCTCTCACGATTCTCTCTCTGTGTTAGAGTAGTATTCGGTTTCTTCGAAGCGAATTAACCGGACGAACTCTACTGAATGTAAATTCAGGCAAAATCGGTGTTCAGTTGAAAATGGCTTCTAGCATATTGAATATAAAAAACACTGAACTGTCTATACAAGTGTATTAATAATTGTCTTATTCATGCTAATGCCGTCCAGTAATGCTATTGAATTGCAAACAGTGTGAAAAAATGTTAATGAATGGTTCATGCACTATATTGTTTGTGTTTTGCCTCTATTCACTTTCAAGAGGGTGTAAATGACTTGAATGTTAACGCAAATGCTAGTATATTTTTCTCTTTAGTTTGACGAATGACGCATAAGAATGCCCAAAATTGTTATTGAATGCTGATTAAAATGCAAAAATCGTTATTGATTCCTGTTTACGCGCAAATTACGGTTTTCTTTATCTCTCATAATTGTATTTTCACGCAATTGTTCACTTTTTAACGCAAATAAATGCGTATTTTCTCGTAATGAACACCAAAAGGTATAAAGACCAGTATCTGGTTGGCATGATAACGAAGTAATTTATACTTGAAAAGCAGATACGTTTGTATCATGACAGGCTCGCCCTTAGTCTCACTCCTTTTCAACGGCTTGGCAACCAAGCACGCAACTGAAAAGGGGATTATTCGACCAAGTCTAAAATTCAGAATCGAAGAAACTGCAACGGCTGACCAGAACAACCGATCACTCGAAATAAAGAAAAGTAAACTGTTTAAAGTTTGTTGCAGCGCAAATAAATAAGTGGGGATGGGTTTCTGTTTTACATCTTGTCTTATTAGGGCGAGTTAACGCTACAAGCTCGCTATTGTTCATCTGACCGGCCCTGTTTGATTTAGAGTTAGAATCGACGGTGGGGGTAGGGAGTGGGAAAAGGCGAGAAGCAGTGTTTTCTATGCTCCACCCCCTCCCCTCTCCTTTCCTTCGACCGTCACTAACCCTCTTGTTTCAAATTTCTTGCTTTCCCCAGCCTTCCGCTGCCGTAGAGATAAAAAATAGCAGCTAAAATTTTCACCAAGAAAGTAATGAGCTCTCACTCGGCAAAATTAGGTTTATTCTGCAGATTAACTATGGAGCGAATTAAGTTTGAACCAATGCATTATCTGATCATCCTCGTAACTCAAGCTAACAGTTCCTAATTACTTTTTTTCTTTTAAAAAGGCAAGAGTTAAACATCAAATTGTGATATTCCCTTTTATTGGATTCTAAAGAAAAACTTTAGATCATTACTTTTCATAACTGAGAAAAAGAACTGCGTGCTTAACGAATATCTAACAAGCATTTTCATATCGTTTTTAGAATATCGGAACCTTAAACTGTTGTTCTACGAACATTTGCGGTGATTTACGATCGTTAACGACACGTTTTCGTTTTGTTCCGTAGGTTGTTGGTGAGGCTCTGTTGTGGACTTTGCAAGACCTGCTTCAGTCTAAATGCACGAGTCAGGTTTTAGAGGCCTGGACAGAACTGTTTAAGTTCATAACAAAAACGATGTTAGTCGGGATTCGCGTAAACGAAGCGGATGATGGGAAATTATATTCTTGCTAAAACTGGACCAAATTCCGATTGGTCACTCTACACACAATGGCCCGATTTATACTAGAGACGAATCATCCGTCTAGGACGAGCTTGGGCAAGGAACGGTAGCTCGTCTAATAATCCGTCTGTGTATAAATACGGGCAACCAGTCGGATCATCCATCCAGACGAGCTATCGCGATAGTTTGTCTTGTCAGACGAATTATTGTGGATAACTCGTCAAGACGGATGATCCGTCGCTGTGTATAAATGCGGGAAGAAGACGAACTATCCACGAAAACTACACCTCGTTACAAGAAGCCAGCGGTTGTTTTCAATAAACTATCAATTCAAGATGGCGGACAAGTCAAATGGTGGTTCGTACAAGCCCAGAAAGTCAAAAAAAAGAACGTGTATGGACGAATACATAAATGAAATACCTTACGCTTGTGTTAGCAGAGGAGAAAAAGCACCAGTGTCATTGCCGCCATTTTGAAATTTGCCGCCAATGCCGCACTAAAACATTTGACTAGGGCCCAAGCCTTTTCGTTGTGTTCAGAAAAATCGTCCAGTATAAAACACGGGATGAGTCACACGACACACCGATAGTTCGTCTCATATTCCTTCACATATTTATACTAGACAAATGATCCTTCTCGACGGATAATCCATCGGGACGGATGATCCGTCTCCAGTATAAATCGGGCCAATTTCAATGCCAGAGACTTGAAGGTCAACTTTGGTTTCATACTTTTGCATAACAAGTGAGCTAGTTAACAAGGGATCTATCGCTCATTTAGATTCAGCACCGTTAGGAGCCCATATTAAGCTTTGGACTCAAGTGTTCTCGATACCAGAACAGTCGAATAAGCAGGAGTAACTCCTCTAATAAAATGATTTATTTGAAGCTCAAAACATAACAAGATGTCCGCTATAGGGAAAAAGTGCCGAAGCCCGTGGTCCCCGGAAGCAAAAACCACAAATGGGCGGGAAAACAAGTGATGTTTGAACAAATCCTTTTTTATCACCGAGGAGATCTATTATTAGAAAGGTCTCCTCATCAAAACAGAGCTGTGACATTCCTATTGTTTTACGTCAAACATCCGATTACATCCGCTCGCATCTACTGGGTTGCATAATCAGTTGCCATCGCTCGGTAGCTCTGTTCATAACTAGCTATAGATCACAGTTCGACTGCGCCAATGTGTCACTTCTGGTGAACTGACGTACGGCAAAATAGAATCTATTTGTTAGAGGGAGCTCAAAATTTTACTCAATAGAAAACAGGATCCAAAGTACACATTTGAATGAAAACTAGCACATGAACACTATTGAAGTCTGTGATATCTTATGGTAGTGCTTGACTTTACCCTTACTGATCTTCTTCTCATTCACTGGTCTTAAGAAAAATCCCATGAGTTAAAAAGACAAGCTTAAAATCTTATTCATCTTAATTTCTTGGACCATTTCCTCAAACTTCGCTATTTTCCAACAATAGCCTTCCTCCTAACAATACCGCATATTACAATCCAACAAATACTTTTGCTCGCGCGCGATTGGTCAAAACATATCACATGACCGTATATCCCCCAAATAAATCTGGGGATGTATATCCGAGGATATACCCCAAGTGACAGTCCCCAATTTTCAAACCTTACGTCCGATAAAAAAATTATACACTTAAAATTTAATTCAAGGTGAGAAACGTTTGGTTGTTGCACGAGGAGGGACATGTTGTTGTTCATAAAATCGTAACAGAGAACACCGAAAAGTGACCATTTCACGCCGTTAACGGTAAGCTGTTCGTAAACATTTTTCTCGTGCGAAAACATTCTTGTATATTTTTCTTTTGTTACTATCTGTTCCTCGAAGCTCACAGTTTTCCTCGAGCTTCCTATCTAGGAAAACTGTTTGCATCTCGGAACAGATAATGTCCGCAGATAAATATGTGTGCATATTTTCGCGCCAAATGGAGGCTAATTGACCGACCAAGGTAATTCCAAAGGTCAATCAGAACAAAGAATATCATCATCAGAAGCCAAAGAAAAAGCGCGGAAAACGCCGACGAGTGACTAACGTGCGATTGATCTCATTTAGTTCAGCTTCAATTCGATCCAGTAATTGTTTAGTCACTTCAGTTTGAGTCTCAGCATCACTGAAAGATGGAGCCGGTATGTAAACAGCGCCTTGCATGCGCTCTTCAATGTTGAGAAGAGGCCCATCATCCATTTCGGTAATAAATACATCGACTCTCCTTCTTACTGCTCACATTTGTAATCGATTCCGTCCTTGGACAAAATCCGTCGCTCAGTTTTCTCCTTACTCCAAGGAAATATTGATGGCAGGTGATTTCTGGTCAGCTTTTTACTTCCACTCCAATGAGCAGAGCAAACGCGTGTGCTGTCGGACTCTAACTTTAAATTATTTTCGTTCCGGATTAAACGTACATATTTCCGGCGAATACTCTTCTCTTTAGGTATTCGATAGAACGTCAATCCGGAGGAGTTTCTGAAAATATTTGTGTGCAAGGGCACGCTGCAACTTGTATGCTTTGGCATTTTTCAAAATTAAAATGGCCGGTTCGGAGTTCCCCCCAAACAATCCCATAAGCGCTTGCGCGGATACTTTCGATCCCAGGCTATCACTGTTTTTTCAAACTGAACTATTTGAATTTGAATGGTTGAGAGGGAGTGGCGCGAGTTTTTTCTAGGCTAATTACAGAGCAAATCGGCAAAACTAACGCAGTCCAGGATTTTTTTCACAATTCATTAGAAACTGCTCTAATTTTAAATAAAACTTAGATTAAGAGGGACTATTAGTATACACACATGTACAAGAGAATGATCACGCCCGTCAAGGATCTTTTGAGAGTATTATATATTCGGTTAGCGGGGGTCAGTAGTGTTCTGTCAGGAATGAGTAGAAAAAAAAAAAACAATTACCTTCTCGGTAATTGTTTTTTCGCAGTAATTCATTGACTTTTCGAAGTTATCACACTCGTCTGGAAATTAGTTCGCCTTGAAAGATTTACAGTGATACTTCAGTATCCAGATCGAAGTCGTAACTGAAGAGCACCAACAATTTACTTTGACACTCTCCTAGATGATAACGACACCTTGTCCCCATTTAAGGTTAGAGAAATGTTGAAAATTTGCCAAAGCCTGTCGTATTAAAACCATTCAATCATTCTCTTATTTTCCTATCCAGTTATTTCACTTTTTATTTATTTATTTTCTTATTTACACAAATACTTGCCGCTAAAAACAAATTGGTAACAAAACAAGTACCCAAGAAAAAGAAACAAATGAATAAAACATAAGCAAAGAACGTTATATTATTTACATATTTGATTAGATATATATTCTGCGTGCAAATCACACATTTTTATATTCAGACAACTTTTTATTCATTTGTCTATGTTATTACTTGAAATTCCACGTAACATCGTTTTAGTTATGAAGTTATACAACTCTGTCCAAGCCAATGTAACTTCATTCGTACATTTTGCCTCGAGCATATTCTGTAATGTCCACAGAAGAGCTTCACCAACAACCTGCAAAGGAAAAACAGAAGCGAAATATCTTATCCAATTGGGGGATGTGCTTAGGCAACATACGGCAGTCTGAGTATGAGAGCGATCTTCGCAGTAATGAACACTACTTAAGCAGGCCTGAGTTTTTTTGTTTTTTTTTCAGGCCTTATCTTCACTACTGCTTAAGTATTGTTCGTTATATTGCGAAGATCGCTCTCATACTCATTTCCTCAACCGCAGTTCACATATATGATTTTCATATATTCAAAAACACATGGCAGTCTGCGGCCTTTTCCCAACATTTAGGTTGCATGGTAAGTGGCAAAACTCTTGAACAAAATTATATCTTTCATCGGTATCAACGTACACTTTTCATTCAAAAAATGTATTCTTTTGTTTTTCACCTTACCATATGTTTCCACCAATAGGACAGCTCCATCTTTAAACCACACATAACCCACAATTCACCTATTGGCTCTGACGAGACTCTCTTCGGGGAGGAGCGCGGGCTCCGGTTCCCGAACAGCGGCTAATAATCGAGCCTAATTTCAGTTGAGTTTTCGAAAAACCAAAACCAAAGTAATCAGAGCAGCTAATAGAAGTGAAGGTTGACATTATCATTAGCCAATGACAACTGATCCAGTAAAAACAGACAAACTGCATGAAACGCGGGAAAACGCGGGTGACCAAATCACGCGATTGGTGTAAGTATTGAATACGATTGGCTAAGAAGTTTTATTACACGACTCAGGCAGACAGAGGGCCAATAACTAAAATCAACCAATCAAAATGCTCTATTGCCGGTCAATATTCTCTCAGTATTGGACCGGGCACTGTCCCGAGTGGTCCCGAATGATACCGCACTTGTGTCCCTTTGAACTTCAGTCGTATAATAAATCTCTTATTAACCAAGCTTGCTCGGGACCGTACTGGAAGAATATCGGCCCTCGGTCTTTTTTCTACGGACCTCGCTGCGCTCGGTCCGTACTGTCAAGACCTCGGGCCGATATTCTCCCAGTACGGCCCTCGCGCTTGGTTAATAAGATATATGTATTGGCGCGATTTTTCTGGACCAATCACAGAGCGAAGATAAGTAAAACCAAAAAAATCCTGCATTACTTTCGATACCAAATTAAAGAGCAAGGAGAACACCGGCAAAAAGTATGTCTGAGGAATTAAAATTAGAAGTATAGTTTAATTTTCAAACCTTAAAATGTTCCTCCCTGACAAACCAAACTTTATGTCTTTGTCCCAGGCTTGAAAGACTTTCCAATAACACTTCACAATCATCTAATGCATTGATAGTATTTTCAACAGCAGCCATAACTCGCTTGGCATGAAGATACAAGGATCGAGAGTTCATCAACTCGTCTAAGCTGACGCCTTTGAATGTTGGAAATGTGTCCTGAATGTTTGGATGTGTCTCGAAAAGCCTTAAATGGCAAAAAGTACAAATAAAGAACTAATTGTTTCAGAACAATCTCCTTTCCGCAAATGTTATCAGTTGCTACTCAGATGTACCATATTTCTACCCCTCCCCCCTCCCCTCGCCTTGTCACTTGTCCTAAATCTTCCACCCGTCCAATAAGGCGACCGAAAATTCGCCGCGCTGAATCTCGCGCTTGAAAACACAAACTACCTCCTGCAAGCAGGCTATTCATTTATAAGATAAGCCGATGTTATCCACGCAGTCTAAATACCTTTACCCGCGCATTTTGATTGGTTCTCACTCGTGATTTATTGGAGGATAGACGCCTATATGACGTCACCATTAACAGCATTTTGTATTTTATCCTAAAAAAAATACCAAATAACTTCCATGTCGCCATAGGTCTGTACAGTCAGTAGATTACAGAAGACGTCAAATGTGGCAAGAAAGAACATCTTTGATATTCATTGCTTCACCCGCAGTTCACGCATATGATTTTCATATATTCACAATCATTGATTCATCCCTTCACGGGTTTTATTATGAACCATCATAATGACCAGCTGCCATTTCAGTGGTTTGTGAACTCAACTGGTAGAGCTCTGCACCGGTATCGCAGATATCATGGGTTCAAATTCCGTACCGACCTGAATATTTTTCAGGCCTTATTTTCACCACTGCTCACGTGGTGTTCACCATTGCGAAGATCGCTTTGATATTCATTTCTCACCCCGCAGTTCTTATATATGATTTCCATATATTCACAATCATTTACACTGGGCTGCGACGCATGCGTCGCTTATTTCTTTCTTACTTGATGTCATCAGTGATCCATTAATGAACAAAAGTAGGGCAATATGGAATCTTTTTGTTAATTAGAAAGTATCGGAGGAAAAGGAAAAGTTCTCTTTCGTTACCCGTGAGACAATGCAGAGCTCTTTTACGACTGTGAATCTCTTGTGACTAGAACTATACATGTTCCTTAGATTTCGGATTGTTTTTTAATCCTTCGTTATTATTTCTCATGAAACGAATACATCTTGATGGTCTGTCTCGAAAGGAGCAACTCATTATGGACCATTTATAGACTCCCCCTCCCCTTCCTGTTCTTTTACATCCTTTATCCCTAGATCCTGTCATTTAAACTGTAATAGATGGATAACAGAAAAATTAATGAATAACTTACAACAGATATTCGCTCACCTCATAAACATTGCCTTTCCCGCCTCAGTCTTAACAGGCTCGACAAGTTTCCATGATTCTTTCAAAGTATTCTTCGTCTTGCGACTCAAAGGAGTAGAGAGACCTTTGAATCCAAGGGAAACTGAGATTGGAGACCAGTTCTTGGTTGCTCCGCGGTTATGAAATGAAGCGGAACATCCCATCGCGAACACATCTAATGAATAATTTTTGAAGAAACGTGGAAATGATTCTGTAAATAAACAGTAAGATATGTTGTAGATTAGTCCCGTGCCAGACCTTCAGTTAAGTTTTAAGGGCCTTTTCCATTAGTTGGGAAGGGAAAAGGCTCTGGGAACGAGGTTGGGTCAATTCCCTGCCACGATTATTACATTGATAAAGTACAACGTCACATCTGGACCGAAACAACACCCCAGCGTTGCTCGGTAGAGCAGAACAAACCACAAAAATCTGCCTTAGGTGAACAGTTTTGAAGCTATGGTTTCTTCATCCCCGCAGGATCTTCCAAGATCCTACATAAATGTTAATTTGCGTAACAGGTGGGTGTCTTGTAGAATATTTGAAAAACAGTATTTGCAATTGCAAGAATCTTCTCTATCGTAAAATTAGCATTTATTTGCCACTTGAGTATTCAAAGTTACTTCGGCTAAAAGGCAAGATTTAGAGTTCAAAATTTTGCATGATCACTTCCGCTCGATGAAGCGCGAACCTAAGACCGTCAAAACTTCGGGTTTTTTAACCCTTAGGTTTAACGCTCGTGTTGAACCGGTGAAGCATTCATATTTGTTAATGTGAATCCACCTGGTCACAAGTGCGTTTTTAAAACGTTTCGTTTGGGTAAAGCAGGCCCGGAGCCCGCAGCCCTGGTAAAGGTTCGCCACTCAAAGCTGAGGGCTTCGAAATAGAGAAATTAACACGTAATGAAACTAAAGCATATTTCATGACTTGGGCGTAGAAATAACACCAGTATTAGGGTTAGCGATTGAGATGGATATGTCCATTACCGTTTTAATTTTAGTATTTTGCCGCAGATGTTTCATCCTTTTATTTATTTGAGTATGATATGGGTCTTTCTGTGGCTAGTAGAAATTAATACTTTACATCAATGAAGACTAGTGTAATTTAGATATAACCCATTTTAGGAGGTAATTCTAAACCATTAATGCGCAAAAAAAAGAAAACACTTCCATAAAGTATAAATGAAACCCACATGAAGTCACATGAATACGCGTTTGAAAAGAAATGATCTGAATGAAAGAAATATTTGGACAAAACACCAAGGGTTTTTGAAAATATTGGCGTAATGTCATTTTCTCAGTTTTGGAATATCAAATTTTCATGAAAATGTTAGACAATTTCTTTTAATCAATCCGCTAGATCGATAACTAAAATACGAGAATTTTCAATAAGGAACTAACAGAATATCATAAACATCGACGTATCCACTGACACGGTTGGAAAATATTTAAAACTTCACACCAAATTGACAATTCACTTGTCCTCGCTCACTAAATAACAGCGTTATATATTAAGTTATCTATAGAAATGAAGTGAGAAATTGACATTCGATAAAACTCAGTGTAAAATCTTACTTACCTGAAGTGTAAAATACAATCTATTAATAAACTGTCAGCATAAATCTTGATGGTTGGGAAAACTTGAAACTTAAGAAACAAATTTTAGAATCCCAGCCAATTATAGTGGCACCATGAGACGCATTGGAGGAAATTCATAACCCAAGCACACAAAAGGTCTAATTCTGCGACGGAGGCGACAGTTTGTTGAAATAATGGGTTTCTTGAAAATCTTAATTGAAGTTTCCTATCAAATATCACAAATTATGACACGACTTAGGCAGTCAGAGGGCCAATAACTAAAATCAACCAATCAAAATGCTCTATTGCCGGTCCAATAGTCTCTCAGTATTGGACCGGGCACTGTCCCGAATGGTCCCGAATGATACCCCACTTGTGTCCCTTTGAACTTCAGTCGTATAATAAATCCCTTATTAACCAAGCTTGCTCGGGACCGTACTGGATGAATATCGGCCCTTGGTCTTTTTTGTACGGACCTCGCTGCGCTCGGTCCGTACTGTCAAGACCTCGGGCCGATATTCTCCCAGTACGGCCCTCGCGCTTGGTTAATAAGATATATATATTAATAATTTTCGAACTGTTCAATAACGGTGCAAGTTGCAAACGGTCTGGCATGTTTGTCTTCAACCCCATGGGACCAATACAGGAAAAATTGAAGCACTCATCGACTTTTCGCAAAAATGTACCTATTTTTTATTTTTTTAAGCTATAATTGTTTTTCTTTGTTATGAAAAATTCACGATTACGCCGTTATTCCAAGTCCTGTTATCTTTCCTGCTAAAAATCCGCTCTTCGTCTTTTTAACTTCGCTGAATGTCAAGCTGTCGTGAAGAGAAAAATTAGACATAATTTGTCAATTTTTTGTTTGACTTCCTGGTTTAAAGTATATGTATTAAGACCGCTATATGTGTTTTGCATGAAGCGAAGATTTACAAAAAAGAGCTCTATTTTAGGTTTACGATGGCTACCGTGATAAACAAAAAATGACATATCTTATATCACTGCGACTTATGAGGTAATTTCAAGGAGGTCTGAAAACTAAATTTGCAAAGGAAAGAAAAAAGGAACGTTTTGCATTCATAGCGTCTCGTGAAAAAGGAAGTTAAAATTCATGAAACGTTACGGAAACTTGAGAATTTTCCATTCGACCGTTGAAGAAAAAAAGGATAAAAATTCCTCATTCATAAGTGACTCGACGGAAGGGCGTGAGTTTCGACAACAGACCTCGATAAATAGAGAATCGGGAAAAAAAAACAGATTATACGCAGGTTTAGTTACAATGAAGAAGACAAATCTCTCTATTAATCATTTTAAGTAGAGAAATTAAAAAAAAAACCTGTTTTCAAATGCAATCGTTAATCGATGATTCCCATGTATAAGCAAGTGAACAAACTGTTTGGTGGTATACTTTGCAGCAATGAAATTATTTTTATTGAAAGACAAAATACTCATCTTCAATCTCGTATATTATGATTTTAATTTTTTCTTTGATTTATCACAGATTATCTCTGATTAAAAATCATTTTCCTTCCTATCAGGCAACTGTTAAAAATCTTTATAACAACAAATGAGAAAATTAACAGAAAAAAATTGCCTCAAGAAAACAAGATATATACCTGTGTTCTCATAATGAGTGTTTTCTACTTCAAGCAAATATAATGCGTTCGTTTTGATTTCTCCTTAAATTAATTTGATTATATCATATACCTTGAACCTTGGTTCCAATTTTGGTTGTGAGTCATCGTTTAAAACTATGTTATTCCTATAAACATCGCTGCTATTCCTTGCGTGATTTTTCAAATAATTTTCTCTCTTTATGATAAAAAAATCTTAACAAAAAGGAACATGAAGTGAAAGGAAAATCGCCTGAAGAACACAAGATTTATATTGTATTTTCATACTGGATATTTGCTGCGTCAATGTCTTCCCGTAAACCTTTGTTTTGATTTCCCCTAAATTTGATTAACTTTGGTTCCGATATTGGCTGTGAGTTAGTCTTTAAAAACGTGTTATTTCTCAAAACACCATTGCTATTCCTGGCGTGCATGATTGTCCAAACAGCTTTTTCTCCTCTTTGCCTTGTTGAAAAGACTGACGTTTACCGGCAGAGAAACCCACGCAAAACTCTATGGTATCAACGAGAGGTTACCAATTTGCAAACAGATTTCTAATCAGCTACTAATTAATTGCTAAGGTGGCTTCCCAGCGTGGTTAGGCAGGAAACTAACTGTATTGCAGCTCAGAGTGTACCACACATAACGGAAGGCACCGAGGACACTAAACCTTTACTTGTATTTCTTCCTTATAACCTGTTCGGATCTGTGTTAATGAAATAAGTGCTATACTACGAACGCCCTGATTGCTCCAAAAAACTATCGTTTCCCGCGAAGGTAAACCCACAGAAAATTTGAAATAAACTTTATAAAAGCAATAGAGCGCACTTTCTGTCTGTTTACTAGCGTAATAACCCACTCGGGATGCTGGGAGAACACGTACACAAGAAAAGTTTGTAATTCACCAGCAGGAGGCGAGTGATTCATAAACTTTTTCGTGCTCCCGCAACTTCCCGCCTGAGTCATTACGCAAGCAAACTGATAGCTAGAAGGTGCAGTCTATTGCTTAGCTCAGCCACTACTGCGATGGTAAAAATGTCTGCAAACTTCTACGTACCGTAAATTCACCTCTTTAACTATGCTTGTCTTTAATCGCTCGGAGTGACCAACACCGCTGACCCTCTCTTTGATTCTAATCACCAACTCTTCAGCAAACGCTTTTATATACACTGGCGGAAAGCATGAGTTTGCATGCGGGTCAAACTGACCTTGGAATGTTAAACATTTGTTATCAGAACTTAATCCATATATCTTCATTAGATTATCACGAATGAGTAACAACATACTTAAGGCTTCCGATGAAACCATCGACCTTTGAAAGCAAAGCCAAAACATGAAATTTAATGTAGATCCCAGGCAAGGTTAGTAGACAATAAGTACGCCCACGGAAGGAAATTATCGTTAACGTACTAGCAAAATAGTCTCGACGACGGCCATAGACAAACCATTTAAAGGAAATAATTTGGATATATCAACAAAGTTGAAATGGCAAATTGGCCACCGTAACGATTACAAAAGCTAATTTAAAGGAAAATCTTGCATATGTGGCTCTCGAATCATTGAGATATGACACTGCTTGGAGATTACTCAGGAAGTTAGAGTTGCTCTTAGCTATGCCTCAAGCAACTCTCAAGTCATCTTTCGCGATTTCTAAACTTCTCGCGTCCAACGGTGCTTTGAATCTCAATACCACAATGACCTATGAACCAACTGTTAGATACTGAATATACAGGTATCCACGTAAAATGTTTCTTGCCCTAACACCTAATCGACAAGTTTTGTTGAATGAGTAATAAGAATCCTTGGTCCACCGTCTAACAAGCAAATTTTTTACATTTATCTTAATTCGCAATATAAATTTTTGATAGAATCATCTCATCGAGCCTTCTCATTTTGCAAAAACTTCGTTTAAACTCGATTGTCTAATGCGTACATCACGTGGAAAACATTTGGGTTTTATTCTTTAGCGTCCAAACTTTTCCTCAACTCAGTCAGCTAAGTTAAGTCATTTCTTTTCTTTTCCGTCCTTTTCTTGTCTGTTTTTCGTATTCCTGACCGAATGACACTTTCACATGGAGGGAAGATAATGCCGGGAAGCGAGCCATTTGATAGATAGCCAACTTTCAAGTTGGAAAATTATATATTAAAAAGTAATTGAGTAGAATTATTCAATCGTTATAACTGAAATATTCCTTGTATCCTCTTAAAGGAAAAAAATAAGAAAAGAAAGAAACCCACACTTTCCAAACGGTGCAATTTTATCGAAACGATTCTGTACTGCTTTGTTCTGCACGACTTGCAGACCTACAAAACTTTATCTCAATGGCAGCCTCGTCTTGAGTTTGAGAGCGAGAGCATCAGCCAATCAGAAAGCTGCGCTCGAAGTTCAAGTCTGCTTTGACTGTTCGCGTGGAATGCCATTTTAATTTTGTTCGCCATAGCAGGAATTTTCACCATTAGTTTGGTAAGTTTTGCGTCAAAACGACGCTCATTCTTTTCAGTGTACTTTTTTTCGCCCTGAGTTAAATTTCATACAGGTTTTCTGAAAAAAAAAAAGATGAGGTTGACCGTTTTAAAATTTGTTTATTCTTAGACAAACGGTAGTTGATTAAAGAGCAAAGCAACTGTTACCCAAGGCATTATTGCGAAGAGGAAAGCTATGCCGTCTAAACTTACAGACTACGATATTCTTGGAGAAATAGGCTCTGGTTCATACGGAACGTGTAAAAAGATTCGTCGACGAAGCGATAAAAAGGTAATATTTTTTCTAAAGTTATCCTATACTATCTTTCACGTTTTGCAAAATATTTGAACTGAAATTTCGGTAAACTGTTAAAGAATTTTAGCAGTTTATCGATAATGATCACCAGCTAGCTTGTAATTGGACCCACAATCTTTCTTGAATCAGGCAAGTTGAAATAAAGGTTTGCAAAAGTCTTGAAACTTGTGCCCAAAACTGTTTGCATTGTTCGGTCATCTTAAAATATACACTTGTCTAGATATTCCTAGTTTTTACAACCAGACATTAGCGTGTATGGTTAAATATTTGTTGTTCTTTTCTTTTAGGTTCTCGTTTGGAAAGAACTTGATTATGGCAAAATGACAGAAGTTGAGAAACAAATGCTAGTTTCAGAGGTGAACCTTCTTCGAGAGTTGAAACATCCACACATTGTACGCTATTATGATAGAATTCTTGATCGCTCAACCACAACTATTTACATCATAATGGAGTTTTGTGAGGGAGGTGACTTAGGAGCTTTAATAGCAAAACACAGGAAAGAGAAGTGAGTGATGATCTTGATTTTATTAGTTTTTTACTCTCACAAATGTATTTAGTTATTGACAACGTCTCCCGTGTTATTCATGAACATGCACCTTTGAAGATCTGATTATTAATTCTCCCCACTCCCCACCCCCCCCCCCCCCGACTGCTACAAATTCCCTTGTAAATTAGTTACAAGAATGTGGTGTAAGATTAAGATGAAAACTTCTACCTGGGTCCTGTCAAGTACGAGTATTCTCATTACCGTTTGAGTAATAATTAACAATTATTCACTGCAGTGGAGGTGAGTAGTGGTGGCTAATTACCAAGCTGTTAAGTGGCGAGGTACACTGTTGATATTCTTGGTATTTTAGATTAAGAAATCTTAAGCAAAATCTGTTTCAGAGGTTTTCACATAGCAATGCAGATGAGATGAAAATAAGTTCTTTTTCTTTTATTTAGGAGACTTATAGAAGAAGAGTTTATAATTAAAATCATGTATCAGTTGGTTGAGGCTCTTAAAGAATGCCATCGCAGAAAGAATGGTGCACATGTCCTACATAGAGATCTTAAGCCGGCCAATGTTTTCCTGGATGGTAATGATGATGTGAAACTAGGAGATTTTGGATTAGCAAGAGTACTTCAACACGACACAAGTTTTGCAAGAACATTTGTAGGGACACCTTACTACATGTCGCCAGTGAGTTATTAACTACTTTTATTTTAAATTTAGCCTTTTTGTATGATCTTAGATTTAACTGATTTTTCCTTATGAATGGTAAGGTGTAAGGGCATGAATTGAAAGAAAAGTGAATCTGGCAAAAGGTGAAAGATCTCTGCCTGAATGAGGACATACCAATAAACCTAAAAAAAAAAGAGAGCCTTGTTGTTTTTGGTCAGCAGGAATTCTCTTTGAGCTTGTAGTTTAACTTTTGGAACTTTTGCAGCATTGAAGAATGTGTTTTTTATTTCCAGATGCCAAATATTATTTGATTCCCATGGTTAATGCATCACAATCAATAGGTATAATTGTTATTAAACGTAAAAACTTTAAAGTCTTGTAAATTTTGTTCCCCTTGATAGAGCCTCTTGTTTTCTTCATCAGGAGCAAGTCAACAAACAAAGTTACAATGAAAAGTCAGACATATGGTCACTTGGATGTCTGGTTTATGAACTGTGCGCCTTGTCACCACCCTTTACTGCTCTGAATCAGAGGAGTCTGGAGGCAAAGATAAGAGTAGGGAAGTTCCGCCCAATCCCTGAGCAGTACTCACAAGAGTTGAGTGAAACTGTTAACTCCATGCTGAGAGTAAATGTAAGAATTTGTCCTGTTGGTTTTTCCAAACAATGAAGCATTTCTCTGACTGTACAGTAATCAATAAAATGCATGGCAAGATTAATTATTTACTAAATTTATTTAACTGGATGATTCTACATATGCTCCTTTAGCATGATTATTTAAATGTCCAATCTGCAGGAGGAGCGTCGACCATCCATAGATAAACTTCTTTGCAGTCCACTTTTTCAGAGATTTCACCAAGAATCAGAACTAGTGTAAGTATCTTTTAACTCGGCAATGACAGTGCACCCTTTGATACAAGCCCATCCAGGTAAATGTTCACCTTCATTTACATTTGCTATTGAAAATAATTTTTAGTGAACTAACTGCTGTTCTGCATTTGAATTTCCAATTTTTCTCGTGTGCCTGTCTACTAGTTACTGAAAGGCAAATTTTGAATGACATCATCATCCCAATAAGTATTCACAGTAGAGAACATGAAAGTCACTACAGGGTCTCCATTTTTTTTTTTTTTATCTATGGCCTTTTATTTCAGAAATGATGGGAAGAAAGATGATTTTGAGTTCTGCAGGAGGTGGGAAAAACAACTGGCTGAGAAGCAAAAAGAGCTGGAAAGTATGTATATCACAAAACCGGTGTTGACTTTGGATCCCTATAAATATTCATTTTTTATTCGCATAGTGAAAGAATGCAATAATTTACCGCAGTTTGTGGTTGAAGCTGAATCTTTTAATCTAAAGCTGGGTTAAAGTATTCTTAAAATATGTGAATATGTAAATAGCGATAGGCAATAATCAATGTATACACATATTATTTATTTTTATTTTTTATTTTCTTATTTTTTACTCATTTATTCTTCTAGGAAATGTTATAGGGTTAACCTTGTGTTTCCTTTTCATAATGTACGTTACTTACTTTTATATTATTACTCCTAATCATCATGAATAAAGTAGTCTTATATTGTATTGTAATTTTAGATTTCTACTCATTATCAATAGTTTGAGGAAAGATATCAAAAGATTTTGTCATGGCATTGTAACTGAAGTCAAACTAGTCTTTTTTGTTTTTATTTTTTCTTTTATTGTGTCCCCTTGCTTAGAGAGGGAGAAAATGCTTCAAGATAAAGAAAGATCTTTGAGTGAAAGAGAAGAAAAAATAACAAGGTATAAAATAGAGAGAACATCTTAAATGGCTAGAATGTCAGTTTAGGGCATAGCCACTCTACAAATCATTTGTCATGTGTCTATCACCAGCATTATTCAACTTAAAACAGAATAATTGTTAAACAATGGGCACTATGGAAATAGATCTTGTCGTATTTTCTTTAGAGAAATATCTCAACTGCACTGTTGATGAAGTGACATATAGAAGGTGGTGATGTTTGTTGACTGTGTACTACGATGACAACCTTCAAACTTGGTGCAATTCAAAATTCATTATCAAAAGATGATTTTATCAGAAGTTAGTCTTAAACCTTAAAGTCCCTATTCACCCTCAGAAGTTTCTATATAAATTCGATTCTTTGTGTTATCAGGATTAATCTCAAAAATAAATTTTTGCGATTGATTAAATATTTCCTGAGATATGCTGCCTCAAAGTTACTCTTTTGGCCACGCCCCTTTGACTTGGCCAGGAGAGAATAACTGGGCCGAGTGACGTCACAGCAAGAACGAATGTTAACTTCTTGTATAAGAACATGTGTCTATTGCTGTAAAATGGTGCGAAAATGCCGACTCGTTGCGTGGTCACTGGTTGCTCAAATACACCAGATTCATCTAAAGGCATTATTCAAGTGAATGCTGGCACATTGATCAAGAGACATTCTTGCTGTAACGTCATGAGGGACTTTTAGTTACCAGTGATAACTTAGCCCGGCCAAATCAAAAGGGCGTGGCCAAAGGACGAACTTTGAGGTGGCATATGTTGGGAAATATTTAATCAATCAAAATAAATTTTTTTGAGATTAATCCTGATAACGCAAAGAATCAAAATATATATAAACCTCTGAAGGAGAATAGGGACTTTAAGAACTGCCCTCTGATTGTTCCACAGAGCTGAAACTACCCAGCGGTTTCTAGGCTTGCAAGCAGCAGCACCTCATATTCCAAAAAGGCCATATTTATATGGCAACTTAGCCATGGATAAAGAGAATGATGTTATCAATGTAAAGAGGAAATTTACTGCTTATGATCCTGAAAACAGAGGGAGACTATTCAAAGATGCCACAGGGGACCCCTTTGGCTTTGATCGACAAGTACCCGAGTTAGGATTCAGGCATCCTAATATTCCATTTGGAAATGTTAGAACCACAAGATTGTTGTCTGATTACAGGTGAAGATATCATCGCCCAAAATTCACATGTTAAACTACTAACTCAGAAACTTGATATGTTGGGTATTAGAAATTTGATTAGGTTATCATCTAAAGGCAATCTATTGGAGCCAACTCATTCATGTAAACTGTTATACATTTAGACACATCATCTTTTCCTACTACCATGAGGACAACAGTTACTGTGTAGCTATTCACAATGTGTCAGATAAATATGTACTAAATAATTGTTGTAAGTAATTCTCATATTCTTTACAATGCTTTTTTTGTTTCTATTTCTACTGTAAGATGCAAATATTTGTATATTTGGATTAAATATTTGTTTTCAAAATAAAGATTGAATGAACTATTTTTTGCATGCTTCCATATTAATAACACACTGTGTATCAGCGATATTACAGTTACGTGCAGTTATGGTTTATTTTTGTGGAGCAAGCCTTCTCATGGGCAGGTACACAAACGATGAAAACACAATTTTTGAAATTTTTTTATTTTCACCCTTTTTTTTCTTACCGGCCCAAATGATTCACAAATGAATAAAATGTCATGTATACTATGTGTTCTATGAAATAAATAATACATAAAAGTAATATTTTTTTACAATGTTGAATTGTGATCATGCACTTTTACTCTAAATCATATAACTTTGATACAATGTCTGCGGTAGTGTGTACAATAATTTACAAGAGCAATTTAGCTCAACACTTTATCAGAATGTCATAAAAAATTTACATGTATATCATTCCCTCCTTATGAATCTATATGTATGCACTTATTTGCCTTTTTGGCACACTGAAAACAAAAAATGAGGAAAAACAAATTGATGATAGTGCAATGGGGGAAGCTCTAATTTTGACTTCTGTGCCATGGGAGCTCATGAGTCAGGTGCTTGAAAAGCAGTCTAGCCTGTAGATTTCTTGATGAACCTTCTAGTTTCAAGGCTGTGCTCTATAGAAAATTGAATGGAACCCAGAGCTCTGAAACTGAAATCCAGGGTGCCCAGCATATGCTTTTTATGAAAAAAACTAAAATTGCTGAGTTGCCCAAGAGCAAAAGTAAGGCACCAGGTGCTGCTAGACCACAGCCTTGAGTTTTTTTTTAAAATGTAAATTAGATTTTAAATACACAGTACTGTAATGCAGTGTTTTTGAGATGCACTGGGGGTTAATGTTTTTGCTGGCCACTTGTTTCATCAGCACCAGTTAATCTGATAACTTAAAGACTAAGTAGTAAAATACTATCTAGAGCTTTTTTTTTCATGACTGGCTAAGTAAAATCTCTGGACAACAGTGGTGACACCTTTTCTAAAATCTATTAATAAGTGGGCATTTTTAAATGGAAATGGAATGCAATGTACAGATTAAAATCTTGGTTCTGAATGAATTTTCCTCAGAAACACTTTAATATGCAAAACACCTAGTTAGTGCTGCGAAAAGCACCTTAAATAACATTAATATCTTTGTTCAACTTTTTACGCAGAGCTTTGTACTTAGAGTCAAATGTTTGACACTCTTGAAGTTGTCTTAAATAAGACTACCAGTATTTATAAAGATGTTGTTGATGGTCTGCATTAGCCACAAGCTCCCCTTCTTAATTGGTGAGCATAACACCTCCCTTCATGCTTAAAAGTAATCAGGATTATTTCTCAACGTTACATGTACATGTATCTCAAGTTTCCTCCAAGACTGAAGTATTTTTAAAAGCCAGGAAACTTTTCTCCATCTGAGGAATTGAACACAAGTCTCTGGAATTGTTCAAGTCCTAAAACTCTCCACTCTAGGTTGAACCCTTTCAAACCTAAGTTGCCGAAAAATAAGAAAATATTTAAAAATACATTTCGATTGCCTGTCATTTTTTAAAGTGATATTTCCTAGAAAGACAGTGTTACAAAAAACTCTACTCCATCAAAATGGTTAATCTTACCTGCTGAGTTTGAACATAGGTTTGTCACTATCAGATACATTATGTGGTTTCCTAGAAAAAAAATTAAAAAATATTTCAACACAATACAGAAAGCATTATTTTTGAAAATTCATAATTGTCACATGTCATTTAATCATGGCAAGCTTTTATTAGTTTACTTATTTGTTGACTGAGTGGGAGAGTAGACAGGAAAATATTTGGCATGAGGTATGGACTGAGTGTGGCAATGTCTCTGCATCATGACCACTTAGTGTTGAAAACTGAAAAATGTTGTTTCAACCTAAATACATGTAGGATGAGTAGAGACAGGCACATGCAGGACAACTACAAAAAAAAAAAAGGTACAAAAACTTTTCCTT
The DNA here is from genome assembly GCF_964205215.1 of Stylophora pistillata. Lineage (NCBI taxonomy): Eukaryota > Metazoa > Cnidaria > Anthozoa > Scleractinia > Pocilloporidae > Stylophora > Stylophora pistillata. The sequence continues at coordinate 4,226,484 of NC_142532.1, read as the reverse complement.
AATTGTTTTGAGTTTGAACAAGTAACTCTCAATTCTACTTAGTATACTCTCTTCATTTTACCTTAAGTTTGAGTTTTTGCTACAAATTAAGCCCTGCAAGTGCACGACTGGATGGCTTATTCCAGACCAGCTCAGGTCAACCTCTGGCCCTATAGGATTGTGCACACAGGACCATACAAGTCATATGATAAATTTATCATGAGCAGTTTATAGGCCAACCTTATTACTTTATTGTGCTGTGTCTCTCGCTTGTCTTCAAGTTCTGCTTGCTGTTTCTACAAATTAAGATGAACAGTATTAATTCAGCATTTTATTTGGTACTCTATTAACTATGGTCCTACTATTAACAGTAATTATTATTATAATTAACAACTATCCACCCCTAGCCATTGACACTGAGGTGAAAAGCAACTAGAGATAATATAACTTACACAAAAAGATGATTTAAACTCATTAATTATTGCAACAACTAATATTATTTTTGGGCACCATCCCTTGAAAGTTGCTCGAAGGTGAATAATTAACAATTATTCGCGGAAGGCGAGGTGAATATTGTCGAATATAAACCGCATGGAACGGTTTATATAGCATCATATAAGGAACTGCTCGACCAATCAGATTGCTGGAAACTCTTTGCTCAGCACTGAAATGATACTAACATAGGATAGTCAGAGTTTGAGTAGCCAATCAGAGTGCACCTTCCTTGCTATCCACAGTTTTAGTAAATCAAGTCAGACAATCCTTGCAGATAGTTTTCTACATGTAATTACCAAACACAGTAACCACATAAGAGGTAAAATTTAACAATATTGTTTTTTCCCAAAAATCCCTTTGCCAGTGCATTTAATTGATGGTAAAATTTTTAATTTCTATAACCTTATTTTAACTCATTCAACTTACCCTTTTTTCTGCTTTTTCGTCCTTTGTCTTTTCTTTCTGTTCTTGCAACCAGTCTCTTTGATAACCCATAGACATCAAATGCTTAAAATCTACCTGATCATTTTCACTGAAAATATAATTCAGAATTAGGTTACAGCCTTAGAAAACAAAAATTATGGCTCATTTCAATTGAATTTTATAAATATATCAACACCAAGGTAATCCAAATGGTATATCAGAGCAGAAGAAAATAAAATAAGGAGCAAACTGCATGAAAAACATGAACCCTTTACTCCCTAAAATCAGTCTGCATATTCTCCATACTGTTTTCTATACATTTTATGAGATGCTGACAAGGAGAATTTATTTACCAATCACTTCCTATAAATTATTTTCCTGACCTTACTGTTTAATTTACGGATGTTATTGTAAGATGCAAGTTACTCTTACAGGCTCAGGGAATTAAAATGTCGGTGGCCATTAGAAGTGGCTGGGTTAAGTTTTTCCCTCAGATGAGAAATTAACTGAGAAAGTAAGGTGAGTTTTCTAGACCATGGAAAAGTAAAATAGGTAAAGATATTTCTAAATATTTGTGACGTATTCGAAAGTTGCCCTTTAAATTGTAAAATTCACTTAGCCATCCTGTCTGCTGTAAGTCACTTAGGAATAATCCATTTTAACATAAGAATATTAATTTGACTTACATTTTTGGTAGCCTTGCATGTCTTCCTTGACCCTGAGGTGCAACTCTTTGTGCTGCCTTCAGTTCTTCATACCTTTTATCCACCTTGTGAGTTTTCTTCAAAGGAGGAAGTCTAACATTGTTGGGATTTTGTTTTGTGTCTTTAGAATCCCTGGAATGGAAATACCGTTTATCTTAAACCTTTTCACCCAAACCTCAGTATTTGCATTCTCCATACTGTTCTCTATACATTTCTATTGGTACTGACAAGGAGAATACCTTTAACACAGGGTTCGTGCTACTCCTTAAACTCCTTGAAAACTACTTGAATATATTTTGCAAATTTAAGAGCACTTGAAAACTCCTTAAAAATAAGAAATTTAAAAAAAATCCTTAAAAACTCCTTGAATTTTTTACTTAAATATGCATTGAATGTGAAAAAATATATTGGAAACAATAAAAGAGAAAAAATATTGAAAGTTATCTGGTTCAAGAGCACCTTGGGAAAAAAAGGTGCTACCATTATTGCAAACAAATGCTTTTTTTCATAGCAAAAAGTCAAATTTAAGTCCTTAAATACTCCTTATTAAAAAGTCCTTAAATTTAACTCTGAAATTCCTGCACAAACTCTGTTAACAATCAAAGCTTCTTTTGTTAGTAATTATTTCCTTTATTCTCATGATCTCAGTGAATGATCTGACAATATTTTTGTAGGGAGAAATTAGATGCTGGTCACTTATTAAGTCTCTAGGGTTTTAAGAGTTAAACCTTTGTTAAAAACATGAAAGACAGCACATTTCCTTAATTCCGGTTCATTGACTCGTTCTCATGATTAACTCTCACTCATGATTACAAGCACAAACTCTCAACTTATTGAAGAAAGGCACGTGGAACCAGGCCATATATGTGCAAAAGAACATCTGCCACATCCATGTTCATTTATGTAATAGACAACGAAATCACTTATAATGTCAATCAAATTAAAACTAATCAACATAACGCACAGTTTCCAACACCTTTTCTAATCAAGAGAAATTCAAAGTTAGTATTTGGTGACCATGAATGAGACCTTTTCTCTATTAAACATTTTCCTTTGGTACTAACAAGGAGAATACCTTTAACAATCAAAGCTTCTTATGTTGGCAATTATTTCCTTAAATCTCATGATCTCAGTGAATGATTCAGCAGTTAATTTTGTAGGGAGAAGTTAGATGCTGGTCACTTCAGACTAGGAGAATTCTTACCGTTGCCATTTTGACAGATTATCAAATCCCATTATGGGTCGTTTGGATCGAAACGACCCTGTCACAATCTCATCATCTGCTGGCACATCATGGATGTGTACATACCATTCTGGTAGGACTTTATACCTGAAAAGACCCGGCCACATTGAGTTGGTTTACTGCATTTGACCATTTGTTGAAAGACTTGTAAAATTTACATTATATTTTGTCCCATGAAAAATATTCAAAAGATGTTCTGTAGTTGTGATTCCAGGATTCCAATTCCATTTTGTCTAGTTCCAATTCTATAAGTTGACAAACCTTTACACCCAAACTTCAGTACACATAATTGTCCATATTCTTCCTTATGCATTTCCTAGAGTACTGACTAGGCAAATTTGTTTGAAAATCACATTTAGCTTCTTAATCCTTTGACTTTCATACATGATTAACATGTAACTTCTCTGACTTTTTAATATCCATATATTACCCAGCCTAGAGGTTAGTGAAAAAAACTCAAACTCATCAGGTACAAGTCATTAACACTGATTTATTATAATTTATGGCTGTCTCACAAGGACTGGGAACTACTAAATTCACGAATTTGATTGGTTGAAATCAATATTGAAAGCAGCCTAGATTTTCCCATCTAGACCGGCATCTAGACCAGTCTAGAAAAAAAGGTACAAAGAATATAAAAAACTGGCATATAAGACACAGCCATATAATAAACATCTTATTAACCAGTCGGTCTGTATGGGAGAATCTTGACCTCAGTCGCTGGTACAGACCTCACTGTGTTTGGTCTGTACTGGCGACCTCGGCCAAGATTCTTCCATACAGACCTCCCGCTTGGTTAATAAGAACTAATGCATGAACACCAAATTCTTGTAACCAATTTACAAGGAAATGTTTAGCAGCTAGAGGGGAGAATTAACAATCAGATATTGGGAGTTAAGGGGTTATATCCTGTCAGGAGAAATTAGAAGTCAGTCACTTATAGGATCAAAGGGTTCACATAATGATTGATAATTATAGTAAAAAACAAAAATAAAACAAGTTATGCTTTGAAACTCTGAGTTGGCACGTTCTGTAGTATTGAAGGGTACATTGAAAGAGCTTATAGGCTAACCATCCAACAAACGGCTAATGCTTGAAACTTCAGCTTATGTTATCAACTTTTGGTATAATTTCAGAGCTGAGCAAAGAGTTTCCAGTAATCTGATTGGTCGAGCAGTTCTTTATATGACTGCTCCACGCGGTTTATACAAAATATTAAAATAAAATGTTAATAAATGTTACTAAAAATGTTATGATTTTAGAAATTTCTCTGTTGTCCAGCTCTGAAATTATACTAAAACAATTATTCGCCTCAGGTTCAGTGAATATTGTCGAATAATCCCCTCAACTTCGTCTCGGGGATTATTCGACGATATTCACCTCGCCTTCCGCGGATAATTGTTAAATATTATACATATCATGCATTATTATACGACTCGGGCAGTCAGAGGGCCAAGAACTAAAATCAACCAATCAAAATGCTCTATTGCTGGTCAATATTCTCTCAGTATTGGACCGGGCACTATCCCAAATGGTCCCAAATGATACCGCACTTGCGTCCCTTTGAACTTCAGTCGTATAATAAATCTCTTATTAAGCAAGCTTGCTTGGGACCGTACTGGAAGAATATCGGCCCTCGGTCTTTTTTGTACGGACCGAGCGCAGCGAGGTCTGTACTGTCAAGACCTTGGGCCAATATTCTCCCAGTATGGCCCTCGCACTTGGTTAATAAGATATAATATTTTGTACTCCAGAAATATCCGTGAAATTCACCTGTACTGAAATAACAAATTACTTGGTGTGTTGGATAATAAATCTCTTATTACATGTTTTGTTGTGTAGAATCGCTGAGTATTTTTACTTGTTTATATTTTGACTTGTCCCATAGGCTTGTCAAAATACAGCACAACTCGTAAAAATACTCAGCAATAGTAAACAACAAAACATCTGATAAGATATATATATTTTACATCAGTTGACTTGTTACAAAAATACATTTATGTGTCTTTGCTTACCCTTCCTTTTGCTCTTTGTGCTCCACCTCGTGTTGAGCTTCAAAATCAGGACTAGATTCATCCACTTCCTCTTCTGGATGTTCATGGTCAAACCATTCCACTCGTGGGTAAGGAACTGGTTCGTCAGCCCTCACTGGTGGACTGCGGAATGTCAACAGATTCTTCCGCCCTCCTCCTTTAGCAAGCTTTATATACTTTGAGTCTGTGTCCCTTATCCATTTCCTTCTGAAATGTCTGTCATCACCCTCAGGGTTTGCCAACTCATCTGGGAGTCCACCTATCCCAGGGATCTGTGATGCAGCAGGAGCAGGTTTTGCAGATTGTGTCACTTTCTTACTGGGAGCATGGTAATACCAGTCTGAGAGGAAAGAATAGGATGATTTCAAAATCAGATTATTAACTTCAGGGTGTAAGATGCCTTCCTCAATTTGCGGATAGTAAACTAGTAGACATCTTCATGGCATCTTTAAAATTCTCGGACTACAAAAATTTTCAACATAACTTAGGGTGCATTAAATTCATGGTTGGGACAGCTTGCACGTTTATCTGGATCAAATGTGCGCTTTTAAGAAGCGATATGTCTACATGTCGGGCAACCGGATAGGTTTTTGTAGGTCAGAAACCTAGTGTAGTGTCAATAGCAAGCAATTTTATGGTATGCATGAGCTCAGAAACTTCGTACACTACAAAAAAAAATAGGTACCTTTGGAAATTGCTTGCCCAAACATCAGATGCTCTTTAGAAGTTTTATACAATCTTTCAGGGAATATTCTGCAAAATTTCTGACTACTTAACAAACAGAGTGTCGGACACGGCGTTTTAAGAGGCTCACGTATATTATAACTTGTGTTCTTCAGATGAAAAAAAAGATTTTTTAATAGATTCCCTAGTTTTCTTCATACAGTCACTTTCGACTATGCAAAAACTACTTTACAAATGTCCAATATTTCCAAAGAACATAGTTTCAGCTGTTTTGATCCGTTGAAAAAAATTAACGGATAGTAAGAACACCTTCTGATGGCTCGTTAGGTAACATTTCGTGTTTTCGAAGGACTTGGATGAAATGAAATCAACTTAGATGCTGAAAATACATCAAAAGACTTAAAAATCAAGCTTCAACACCGTTTTTCAATGCTACAAAAATATGGCGACCTTCACTCTCGCGAAGTAAGTACAATCATTTCTCAGAAATTGCCGTTTTCATTTCTACGGCAGATTCTAAGTAACATCCTTACACCTCTTACCTTGGGTTGAAATGTTTGGATTAGGCATTTACGTTCTGTTTCTACTCGTGTCTTGAATAAACTGTCTTCACCAACATCAATTTCTGACCTGAGATCAGTTGTTGAACAAAGCGCTTTTGAAGAGAGTTTGTGTTTGTCTCTATGGTAACAAAATTATGAACGGACATTGCGTGACTGGTGCGTCACATCTTCGCTTGCTGTTCTTTGGAAAAGACCTCTGGAGCATGCAGCGCTAACGTAACGGTATGATTTTGTCAACCTGCTTTCAAATATGGTTCAGAGAAGTCAAATAGCCCTCTCACCCAACTTTACTACTCCTTGTAAATAGGGTTCGGAGTGATAAAATCTCGCAACATTCTGTACACCTTTCTCTTCATTTCTTTGGTGGTTTCATGGATTGTTTGCATTTCTTTGGCTTTCATCAATTGTCTTCGTTCGCGAAAAAGATGAGTAGGCAGTTTAACACAATAACAGGGTCGAGGAGGGCGAAGAAAACTAGGTTTAGAAAGTGACGGTCCAACGATTTGAGCCCTTAATAAATAGTGACTATTCATAGTTAAACAAAGGTGGCATCCGTGTGATGCACGATCCTCGCAGTAGAGAGCGCTATTTATGAAATAGCGAAAATCAGACCTGAAAAAAATCAGGCCTGTACGGGATTCGAACCACTGACCTCTGCGATGCTAGTGCAGCGCTCTACCAATTGAGCTAACAAGCCAACTGGGAGCAGGCCGTTAAGTTGATTCGTAATAAACCCGGTGGCATCCCAAGGAAAAACTTACGCCTTTCGGCGACCACGGTTTCCTCCTTACCTCCTGAAAAGAAGTTTGTTTTCGGGCCCTTGACCGATTTCATTTCATGATCAGCGTTGTTCAACTTAGTTTCCTTAGGAGAAGAATTAAATTTACTTTAGTCAACCTGTGTGAAGTATATGAAATACTATGGTATAGATCCAGGTTAGAGGGGGGAGGGGTTGTGTGTGTGAAAACGGTATTGTTCTCGAATGATACAGTAGTGTTACTATACCCTTTGTGAACGCCTTGTGTATGTCAATGCGGTACTATGTGTGCGTGCTGACAGGCATGGGATATGTTTTATGCTCAAGTGGCCATGATTACTTGCCAAGAAAGCGAAGATTAGTAGTTGGCAAGGGTTTGCAAAAATTTGACGTTGATGAGTCGCGGCGTCAGCTTTTTAGGCCTGATCTTTCAAATCGTGAGATGGAAGCAAACAATACTTCCTTGTGAAAAATGTTTCCAAAACTGGTCATTCGTCCTCCTGATCTGACGGCTCTAATTAGGCACATAACTTGCTCGCGTGACTGAGGTTTGAGGAAAGCTTACTTTCAACTAATCTACGTTGATAGTGCTTGTCCAATCGCAATCTGTTTGTGTGGCAAAAGACGCACAAAAGGTCACATGGGCCGACAAATAGCCTCTGGCGTAATTCAATCGCACATGCATCAATTCTGCACGCTTATACTTTTGATAATTCCTCAAGCAGAATGAAGTCTTTTCACTTCCTTTTACTCCTGGCCTTGGTTAAAGCCTCTGCTATTCCAGAAATAACATCGGTGAGTTTACACAATCACATGTTCCGAAAAAAAAAAGCCAGTAGTCTTGATTCGGTCATGTTGTTAATTCATTGATAGACGGCATTGTCTCATTTTTAGCTCACCCGACTCTGCACGCGATTTGCAGTGTTCAGTATGCTTTAGAACGTAGACGAGGTTCATAATGTTATAATTGGGAGAATATTGTGAAACTACAGTGGACTGCGTAGCTTCGAAAGTTTATGTTGCGAATAGAGGCTGGATTGCCTAACAGACGATATATTCCTCGTCCTTTCTGTTTGTTTGTCCCTTTTTTTTTTTTTTTTGTGGCGTTTTCAGGTGAGTGGAAGCATGTTTCAGGGGCGCATCATGCATGGGTCACGTGCAAGGAAAACAAATAAATGTACGCATAAAAATGAAAGGGGTTCTACCACTCGCGTTTCACTCGCCCTCGCCTTCATTTAGCGTTTGCGTACTGCGTGTCCTCAAAGCGTGTGCCTGCGGAGCTAAGAATGCAGTGCACAGCGGGAAGAATGGGAAAGAGTTTTTTCCCGCGGAGAATGTATCATTAGCCATTCACGGTACGAGAATTAAACCACTACCCTTCGCTGATAACGTTCAAATCATTCAGAACTGACTCAACATAATCACCCTGGAGCTGAAGAAGCTAATAAATACCTTAACTAAGGTTAAACCGCATACATACAGGCCTTCGTTCTTAGTGCTTCGGTAAAAACGTTTCTTCGCCCGCAAAACGGTTTGAGGCTTTGAGAAACGCTAACCGGCAAGAGGTCCTAGTTGAATGCTATGAGATCGTTTCGTGTCAACCATCTGCATAATTTCTATGTTACTGTGCCAGCAAAATATAATCCATATAGATATTCTTTTCCTATCCGAATCGTACGGGACCAAAAGAGCTTACCAGGATCTCTTGTTGAGGTTAGGAGCTTGGCTGAGCCGTTTTAAGAGTGCGCCGAAGCGCTATCTAAATATCCATCAGCTATTTGACTTGTTTATCCATTGTTACTATAGATCGTCAGTTATCCAATTTATCAGTCTTGTAAATAGTTATTGAATGTTTTTGTACGTGCGCCTGTTTTCATCTTTTAGTTTGGTCAACCTCCAGTTTTTCTTTTCAAGATGTTTTATAAGTTTTGTTTATTCATCTTGAATTAATACGTTACGTTGTGCATTTCACGAGCACTTTTTTGTATATATTTGAAACAATCCTCTTGGTCTCTCGAATGCAATAGTGTCGTTAAATTTTTTTGGACAGTATCAATTGTTGATCGAGAAAACCTCCAGAGAGAAATTTCCTCTTACATTTTCATATTATTACTTATAGCCGATACTTCCCAAATCTTGTCTGGACTACTTACATCAAGGTTTGACTCAGAATGGCTTCTATGTCCTTGTTGATAACCAAGGCCATCCATTCATGACTTACTGTGATCTGTCATACGAGCCAGGCTCTGCGTGGACCTTGGTCATGTCTTGGCAGACTGCGAAATTCCGGGATATGCCCTATTTCAAAACCAAACTGTTCACAGAAGATGCTCCAATCAACGCAGGTAGTCCAAACTGGTTTATTTACCGCGAGACGCTCGCAAGGATGAAATCCATTCGTAGCCATTCCACGCACTGGCGAGCAACGTGCGATATCAACAATCTAAAAGGGATCGATTACGAAGATTACCTCCGGGGAAGGCTCGGAGACTTGGATATCTTAAAATGGGAGGGTGGACGAACTTGCTTTCCTATAGACTATGTGAACATTCGCGGAAAAGCCGCGGGGTCTGGCACTACTATGGCATTCTGGCAGGTTCCAAATAAGTATATTCTCCACACAGACAGTACAAATACCGGATGTGAATTTTATTATGATGCGAATCCAATTGTGGACTTCTTTGGTTTCTATGGAGACGGACTAAGCGAAGAATTCCGTTGTAGTGCAGAGCCTGATTCCACAACTCAATGGTGGTTTGGCAGTTATCTCTCAGAAAATCGAATTTTTCAAAACATTTCTCAACTATTGGGCGTATAATAACTTATTTCATCCGACTAAACGTCGTAAGATCTGATAACGAATTCTCCCTTTCGGTTGCTATAGATTTTATTAGTACTGAAATGAATAGGATTTGGTGTAATATTATGATAACACCCTTTAGCAGATATGTTTGTCGTTTCTAATGATCTATTTGCTGGAATACAAGTAAACCCTCCTTTTCGGTGAAAATCAGTGGGAAAAAAAAAACTGATGCCAGCGCACCGCGCGGAATTCTGGGTGTAAGGCGCTAAAAAGTAACAGCAGCTTTTCGCACGCCTGAACCCAGAGTTCTAAGCGACGCGATAACTAATCAATTTTTTTTCACTGAGATCTTTTTTGACTCGCACAGAGGACTTCACAGAAAAGGAGGGACTGCTGTCATAAAAAGTTCCGTTTTCGTACATTTACTTTATCTAACCAGCAACTTGTAAGTGCAAGTGATGAATGTAAATTGGACCAGTTATAATGAATCTGAATAGATAGTTATGATCGTTTCATATTTAGCTAACATTTAGGAAACGATTTTTTTTTCTGAGTTTAACGATTACCTAGTGTATGAAAACCAGTTTTTTGCTTTGTTTGGTGTTGTTGTTGTTGTTGTTTTACTAATTTTCATTATTTGTTAAAACAACTGAGCTATCTAATGGAAATGACAATAGTCGATAATGTTTTCTGGATTGAAAGTGTCCTCTCACCATTGATTTCGTAAATTAATGTTTTTTATTTCATTAAGCACAACAAATCTTACAGTGTGACGTCACCTTTAGATACCACTTCATGTGGACGGCAGGAAAGTCTTTTTATCAGCAGTTTAAATTATGACGTCGTTATATCGAAAACTAGTTCCAGAAATTCTGGTTATTGTGAAAAAATGCAACAGTTTTCAGGGGGAAATGGCGCACAATATTTGGTCGTCCCTTAAAAAAACAAACAGCCGGGTCAGTAGGTTTTTCCTTCCTTTTCATAAATATAGGGACTTTAAGCAAACCACGACGGCTTCGGCAACGAGGACGTGGAAAAACAATAGATCTAATTGGCAGAACAATAGCCCAGCACGTGCGTTTTAAGACTTTGTACATTTCTTAGCCGTCCTTTGCAAAACAACAACGTGAAATCACCAAAATTTGAGTCATCTGCGAAACGAAACCGCGGCGGCAAATTATTTCAATTTACATTTGGAACTCAACGCTACTTTTATGCGTTATGTTGAGTTTGAGGTCTGGGGCCCTATGAGACAGTAAACACATGCAGCCATTTTCGAAATTCTAACTAAAAGTAGAAACTCATTTTTTAATCGACGTCTTCCATAGCGTTGCAGTCCTGACTTCTTAAAGTCCCTAATGTCAAACCCAGGCAGCCAGAGTCATAGCGCGGAAGGGACTGGGGTTTAGGCTTTCACAGCTAAATTAAAAGATGTTTGTAACGTGTTAGCAATATTTCGACAAAGGAAAGTTAACTTGGCAAAAGTTCATTTTGTAAGTCGGTGTTTGAATTTCCTTTCGATGATAACGAAAACACAGCTTTTTCCCCACAGGATTAGACAGTATGCGCTTGATTATTACAACTGTCAAATCTTGAGCGTCGATGGAGCTTGCAACTAAAGAGTTTTACATATTATCGTATGTATAAAAATAAAAACCTTGCCAAAAATATCTGACAGTAAATGAAAGTACTCTGAATGGAGAAGCCATGTTTCAGTTCCTACAAAGCGTAGAACATAAACACGGTGGCCGTTAATTACTGAAATTCGAGAACACTTGCTGGTGTCTTCAAATTTATCAAATTGTTTATTCTTCAGAGGTCTTTTGCCTGGCAGGGGTAAAACCTTCTGCATCCTTCAGGTTTTGTTACAATAATGACGTCAAACGCAAACCAAAAATAAATACAGGAAGTTTTTTCGAGAGAAAACTTTCAACCATCTCGCTCATGCTTCAGTTTAAGCTTGCGCGTTGTTTCAGGATTGAAAAGAAATTTAACTTCTTACGAGTTTAAAGTATTCGTTCATACTATAAAGAGGGGAAGTTGTTGCAATTATATTTAGTACGTGCGGATCAATTTTCAACTTAAATGTAAAGCTCTTTTATTCTATCCCTCTGAGAGGTCAGAAAATGTTCTCAGTTGCAAGTTACCGCTGAACGAAAGTCGATCTCTTGTTTCGAAATATAGGATTGAATTGGGTAACAAACAATTAACCAACGCTTTTTGAGAAGATGCTAAAATGACAAACATTTTGTCTCCAAGGATAAGCTAGGATAAGCGTCATTAAAATTCCACAAAGATGGCTCCTCGTACCCCCAGAAAGTCCTTGACACTCGACAAAGGAAGTTTTATCATAAAATTACTGTAATTTTTCAGCTAGGCGAGTGTGTTCCAAGTTAATCCTCTCGCGGTTTCATAGGTCAGGGTCACATTAGATGCTTATGTCACCCGTTTTGCGTCAATGGACTTGAATTAGGAACTGGCTCGACCGCACTGAACACTGTCTATGGAATAATCTCAAAATTTCATATATTGAGTGGACACATCACTACACTTGGAGGATTAAACTTTATGTTGCTCATATTTAGCCCGTCGTGACATTTCAATATTTTGATACTTTTTAATTTGTGATATTTCAATATTTATTTTATCTGTATTTGCATTTGAAAAAGCACGTCCAGATCGAAATTAAAAACTTCCACACTGACAAGTATATATTTATGTAGGAGAATTATAGCAATTTCATGGGAAAAAATTGTCGCCATAATTATCAAGATGACGTTCGGACGAAGCTAAGGGAGAATGTTCACTTGATATAGCAAGATTAGATGCGATGGCATCGCGTTCTAGTACGTTGCGTGACATATTAAAAAGTACCCATTTGGACGTGCGCGCAGAAGAGCTGTGTCACGATCAATCATGAGATATTCAGTTAGCGCCCTAAGATTTTTCTTCTTTTTCTGCGCGCAAGAAGTGGCTTTTTTTGTTTTTGGTGGGGAAGAAGTAAGAGGGGGCAGCATGTGTCGGCGTGTGTGTGTAAGCAAAAAAATTACCAAGGTAATTTAACCGAAACCAACTCAGAGCTGCAAAGTACGGTGAAAAGAATAGCAAACTTGTCGCGGATGGCAGGGCACGTATACTTGAAAATTCAAAGTTCACAGAGTATTTCGTATATACTTTTAACAGCAGTTCTCTGTTATTTTACCCCCTCTAGAGATAAATACCTATGAACTCCCCCGGAATGGAGAGCTCACATCATGCTTACTGAGGGCGGCTATTTCTGGTCGCGCGGGTTCAAGCCAAGTGCTCGTCCACCTGTTTTTCGGTATCCTATTTCTATTTATTGTGTTTTCGAGTAAAGCATAAAAAGACAGTGACCGTCAGGACAAAGTCCGCGTTGTTTAAATTGATTAATTTCGTGTTGCGTGCGCTCCCTCGGGGAAACTCCTTCCGAATCCAATTAAAAGAACTTTTATCAGTTTATGTTACGTCAAGTGCTGCATAGTTGAACGTATGAAAATTATCTAAGGATGCGTCAGCGAAAATTCAATGCCAATACGCGATAGATAACGGCATAAGAGACCCTTTTCTTGCGCGGGTTTGCTATTTGCTCGGGCTACAAGCCTTAATATCAAGCGATCTAGCTTTCAAGATGAGGATTAGCTTGTTAACCTGGTAGTCGAGACAATTGTCTCACAGGGTGTTATCGAACTATTTATCTAGCTCTATGAATAACTGTTTTCATCCAATTTCGCAAAACTTACATGTTTGCATATGCTTAGGGAAGAGTGGCAGCCACATAGTCTTTGTGTGGTTTCCGTAAATAGTTTTACCCGATCATACAGATTTTTTCTGTTGTATTCTCGCCTCCTCGGATGTTTTGCTTTTTGTCTACGATTATTCTTTCGAAAGGCGGTGAGAACGTCACGGCCTAAAACCGAAAGCTAGTCATGTGTCATATGACGATCAAAAAGGGAAGATGTGTTAAGTTGAAACTTTCCAGTCACAAAGTATGGCCAGTATGCTGTAATATCGAGAAATATTCTAACTAATAGGTCATGAGAGTAAACCCCCGAATCGGCTTTGTGTTTTAGCAAAATATACTGATTAAGGTTTGGTTGTCTGGGAGCTAGTTACCATTGTTTTTGGGCGATAAATATGTGTGCCACAAATTAATCATAACAACGCTATTTTTGCGTCTGTTCAATGACGTCACGACTCCGCGACACATGAACTGACCGCGTAAAAGCGCAAACCTATATTGCAGTTCCTTTGTTATCTGAAATAGCATTACAGTTTCGATGGCATTTGCGATGGCGAGAGGAAAGTTCTCTATTTTTACGTTATTTACAATTGGTTTTGTTTTAACAAATGATGTTTCGTTTAGCGGATTCTTTGTCGAAGGTAAGGCACTCAAAGTTGTCTCGCTTTAGAAACTTTGTATTGGAAACAACGTATAGTCAGGTTTAGAATCGACGACAATATTTCTTCAGAATTTTGCTGTTTAACTACGAAGTTATTTGGATTGTGATAAGTTTAAAACCGATTCGTCTTTAAATTTTTCCTTTAGGCGCTGTTAATGTTAGCGAGCAGCATTTGATTCAACACATCATTGATAACATAAATCCGAACGTCCGACCCGCGCTGAACGCGTCTAAAGCAGTAAATATTACGTTGGACATCACTTTCCACGGTGTGATTGAAATGGTGAGTGTGTTGTTTCAGTTTCTGTTGGTATCTACGGGAATGTTTTGAAATGTCTATTCGACGCAACTTTCACCATCGTTAGTTCATGTGACTTCCTGTTTGAATTTTATCGTGTTATTTTAAATTGACATTAGGTTGACTCGTAATAGTTAGGTGATCGGTTGAATTGATGGGGAGGAGGGATTTCGTACAGGCGATAGACTATAACTTCAGGATATAAACATCCGCGCGAGGTTTATCCGGATGCCTAGACTCCGGAATTCGTTCTTTTATAGTTTCCTTTGCATTTTTAAAACAAGTACACACGACCTCCTGTATCAAAGTGATAATTTGTACCTGTGGGAACCTTTAGTGACGTGTTGGGTAAAACATTCAATTGGAAATTCAACGTAACAAATTACGAAACATGTTGAATTCGTTCACTCGATTGTGGCACTAGTAATGACATAGTTTTATGTAAACAGAGTGGTTTTACTTCTTTTTTTACGGAATGAAACATTCGAAACTTGAAAGCCGGTGTCTGATTCAAGGACAGGTTTGAGGAGATATTCTCCCATTTTAATTTTTCCATAAGGAATTATTGCATCAGAGACAATGTTAGCAGTGGGTAAGCATATCTTTCTTATCTTCTTCCAAAAATAACTATTAGAGACGCATCTTGAGTCCGAAGTCACCGGCTTGTCAATGGAAAGCAAGTATATTGTGTGAACACCTGTTAGTTTAGTCATTATTTTGTTTGCTGTTTGTCAATTTTTTAACGAAATTTAACGAAATTTAACGAAATAAGCTTATATGCGTATTATAGCCGAGTGGCTTACAAATTTAAATTCTTGAACACAGCTCGGGCATGCAAGAAATGCATTTATCGGTGATGCGTGAAGTGGTTGTTCCTTGCTAATTGAGGACAGCTTTGAAAGTTGTTGTTTAACTTTAACCACTTCACATTTCACAAATTTTGCCTCGAACCCTTTAAAGGTTAAAAGATTTGGTATTTAACTTATCCGAAAAATTGTTGTTTAAACTTGTATCAATAATCGGTTTACAAAAATGGTCTAAGATCTATCCTTAATGTCCATCAAGGCAAAAATTAAGCCCATAGAAATGCATACATCTGTGAAAACAGGTAATGATACTTCATGCGAATGAAATTATGCACTTTCAGAGTTATCTTTTGTTGCTGTCACTTAGTTATTCATTTTCTGCAACTTTTCCTTCCGTTAAACTTTTCGAATCGCACTGAACTTAACTCGAGGGACTTAAGTTCGAAAGCTGTCTTGTTCAAAACTTCAGCCTGTACGTGAGATTTTAAACATATGTGAACAATTCCCTAAGGCTCCATGATCATTTCAAAGCTCGGTATTTTCCATATTGGCAAGTCTTTGATGAGTGACAATTGATATTTCATTTCGGAATAAATATAAGATTGATAAACAGACAGTTTTGAAAGCAACGAAACAAAACGTTTCAAGCTGTTTGCATGAAAACTTCAAATTACCAACAGTTTGTGTTGAATAAATAGGATACGCTTCTGTGCATGTTTTATAAAGGACAGATTAATCTATTCTTAGTGAATCATAACATTTTTAGCTCTGCAATTGTGAGATTGGCGCCCGAAAATAAAATCAACTAGTTGAAATAGAATAACAGGAAATGTACAAAGATGCAGTAAACTTTGCCCAAGCTCGAACGTAGTAGGTTGTTGTAAAGCGAAGACTTCAGGCTATTAAAACTGGCTTATACAGGCAACATGTTGAGATAGATCAGAGGCCCGTTCAAAATCACCTCTATGAAAAGTTTTGAAAATGAATTGAAAATGTAAACAATAGGGTTTTTTCCGCCAAATTTATGCAAATATTCTAAAATGTTTACAAATTGCGCAGAACATTCATGTTTTTGTGAGCGGATGATATTAAAAGCCATTACTTTTTAAAAATAAGAAACTTTTGAAAATAATATTGAGAAGGAAACCTCATAAACATTTACTTTCCACGCACATAAACATACGCTTACTACAAAACTAGTTTCGTCTACAGACCTCCTCAGTTGTCTGCGATGTATTTTTAAAAAATTCAGATCTCCTTGAATTTATTAACGATACATCGCATACAACTGAAGAGGTCTGTAGACGAATCTAGTTTTGTAGTAAGCGTATGTTTATGTGCGTGGAAAGTAAATGTTTATGAGGTTTTCCTTTTCAATATAATGATGAGTAATACTTTCTTAGCTTCGGCAATCAGAATTTCGCAAAGATTTTTAAAAAAACAGGCTTGTTTTCAAGTGGTTGTGAGTTCAGACTAAAACGGAAATTGTAGAAAGCTTATCATCTTTTTTTTTTTTTTACGTCCAAAGTTGAAAGATTACGGTCCTTAGTCGAAAGCATCGAAACTCTTGTGCTGACGTTTTCCATACGCGGTTGCCGACGGTGTAAATAGGCGGATGTGCTCGGAAAAGGAGCCGTACGGCTCTCATTGAAGCCCCTCTCTTCTGGGCTTCAAATTTAAAATAAGGTTGTTGTAAGCTTTTAGGTTCTGTGGCAATTTTAATCTGTTCTCAGAGGTTTTAACCCCAGGGAAGATATGTTATCAATACGAAGAATGATTACAGAGACTTAAATCCAACTCTTCAGACCACTTATTAAACCGCTGGCTACGCAAACTATAAGGACATGCTTTCTGACGGAATTCTCGTCCCGCAAATGTAACGGGTCACTTCTAAAGGCCAGAAAGAAATGTAGCTTCTAACCGTATCTTCCCTGTAGTGTGTACAAGATAGAGTTCAAATGGGCTGTGACTTTTAATATCCTATGATGCAAAGTGAAACATATCTCGGATCCTGTTGGTGCTGAAACACGCGCGCGTTAGATTACGCAACTCACACGCGCCTACGACTCGCGAGGAGTGAACCCTCGCTTTTCATTTCCGTCAGCGAGAACCGGACGCTGAAAGCGACACGGGGTCTTTTTTCGCTCTTCCATCTTGCGTGCAAGATACACATCATTTGAACTCTGTCCTTTCGTTGAGGTGCAGTATTCGCGCAGATTCCTTTTCCAAATACCAAAATAAACAAAAGAGGAGGGTGTGTATTGCACTACACGAATCAACTCAAAACCGAAACAGCGTAATCGTTTGTAGCGACCTAAATAAAGTAACACCAAAAACCACGGGTAGCCCAAGCTCGCAAAATGATTAACCGTAAATATGCAAATATATTTATGTTGCGCAATGGGCGAAATATAAACATTTTTATAGGTCGCACTCTCAACCTAAAGATCTGACTTAGACTGTGTTCACACTTGGTGCTCTAGCGACGGTGCCCGAGTACGATTCTTGAGGGACACTGATGTGAACACACCTTTTATTCAAGTACCCACGCCAGAATTCGAGCACCGTGGCCGTTCCCGAGTACATGGTCTTAACCTCGTACTCGGCCACTGAACCAGGCACTGATATATCAGGTACCCAGTGTCTTCACTTTGTGTCGGCGGTGCACTGGCACTAATGCTCGGACACCAAGTGTGAACGCAGTCTTAGTTGACAACCTTATCTGGGCTAGTATCGCCTGAACTTAATTGGCTCTGTTTTAGTTCATCTGTTTTGCGCTCTGTATAGAGAGGAGATGAACAAGATCCAAGCGAAACGGCCCTAAATCAGCCCAGAAATTCACACGAGATAACCACTTAGGCGAGGTAAATTAGGTAAACCTAACAAAGACATTTGTTTCTCGGTTACGCTCACTTCCTTCCGTAGGTGGTTCACATGCGGTGTCATTTCCGCCTCCCCCACACCCCCCCCCCCCCGCATCCAAACTCCGCACTTCCGCTAGCCCACGACTTGCGCACAGTGTTATTGCTCTTACGCGAGATAATGTCATTTGCTGAAAATTTACCCCCAAGCCTCTTTTGCAATAAAATTATTTTTACATAAATCTTTGCCTTGTCTCCTCCGTGTAGGTATTCTTTTGATTTTAGTTTTTTGGGAATATTTCCATATTAGAAATTAGCCAGTCCCATCCTTGAAAGAAAGCAAGGCCTGGGCGGTGAAATTGGGCACTGCGATGTCAAACGTGCGCAAGGCGTATTTCCAGCCCCATTCCTTTGGAATCAATGTTAGTGTCTGAACAAATGTGCACCCTCCCCTCCCTTCCTTCCTAACCCAACAACATTCAACTATTAACAAGTGAAGGCTAATGTTGGGTTAGGCCGGGAGGGGTAGGTGCGCAGTTTCTGAGAAACTGAGACTGATCTCCAGGGCTCGAATTTAATTTTTGGATCACTAACCCTTCGGATTAGTAGACATCTTTTTTACTAACCAAATTATAAAGTTATCCAAGCGGACAAGTTACGATATCTCAAAGATTGAACATTTTGATAATAACGACTAGGGCAAATTAAAGAGTAGCTGAAATTGCATGGTGACCTTAAAAACGTTGACAATTATGCACTATTGTTTTTCCCTTTCGTTTATCATGATTAGTCAAGAACAGTACATCTACAGTACATCTACATCTACAGTGACTGACGTTTCGACAACCTGTGCGGAAGTCATCATCAGAGTCAAGTGAATGATTGTCTACTGACATTTTCTACTGACAACAATCATTCACTTGACTCTGATGATGACTTCCGCACAGGTTGTCGAAACGTCAGTCACTACCACCGACAACAGTCCTTCTCAGGATTACACTCACCCGGACGATCAGACTACACCTTCACTTGAGTAATTTAATTATTCCTCTGAGAGTTGGGTGCACGTGCTCTTTCTCCCGAAGTCCACCAATGTTTAAATATGTTAGAAAATTTTACTAACCATGTCGGGTTAGTTGGACACATTTTTAGTAACCAAACGTTGAAAATTACTAACCATTGGTTAACGGGTTGCCTTTAATTTCGAGCCCTGAATTCTCCCCTTTGCATACTGGATTTTGTTAGTAATCGTTAGATTTGACAGCCTTCTGATGGTGCCTGTGTTTTTGCTTTTAATCTAGAACACAATCTGCAATTTGAAACAATTTTTACTGTAATTGATCTCTTGACACGTGTTGATGCGAGTGGCAAGATTTTATCAGCAACTAGTTTCGAAATTCTTAAGTAAATAAAAAACGTGAGAAATTTTAAATGCAGTCTTAAGTGCTTTTGAGTCTTTCGCCAAGTTAAGTAGGTAATTAGGATTATGTCATTAAGGATAAACATTAAGCAAACTTTAATTAAAAGTAAGTTTTTCAACTCATACTTTGAGCCTTCACGTTTTCTTAAGACGAACAGAGTAATTTTCTCGCGATTTTCTGCAAAGTAGAATGCGACTAACCACTCATCATCTTTTAAACTATGTAACTGAATTAAATCTAGTGGTCACAAACTAACATTAGAAAACCTAAACCTAACACTTAGTATTCTTCTAATTTTCATTCCAGGCCGAAAAATATCAAATTCTCACTAGTAGTGTTTGGGTACGGCAGGTGAGTCCTGGGAACCAACATAGCCTCGTTCCCAGACCCTTCCTTCACCCTTTTGCCTGTAGCTCGGTGACGAATTCCGCAAGGCTTGTGATCAGCGGCCATACGAATTGCAATGTTCAGCGTGCGTCATCAGCTATCAGGGTGGGGAGAGGGCTGGGAATGAGTATTCTGCATGCTCTCATGTTTAAGTGCTTACTTTTCCAGGACGAAAAACACCAAATTCTCACAACAGACATCTGGGTTAGGCAGGTAAGCGAAACAATCCAAGAAAATTATGGACTCTACAGGAGTTAAGTGCACCAAACAGATTTGATGAATCTCTTGCTTTTCTCTGGTCTTTTTTTTCTCTGACAAGCTCCGAGGTTTTTACTTTTAGGAGGATCAAAATGACACCCATGAGTTAGAAACTTACTCCCTTTAACCATTGTAGCATTCCAAACTTTGTGATGCTCAATCGATTTCTTGCTTCTACGATTGTTAGCGATTCTAAGTGGCAAACCATTTAACATCGCGTTAATTAACATCAAATCCGCGAATGACAAACGCACCATTACCAAGAGAGTTCTACTTGGACAGCGAAACCATCTATCCTCGAACGATAGCATTGCATTTCCACTTTGTTGATTTATCCGGAGAATTTGGTGTTATGTGCTATGAGTTTTTGATAATCTAATAAACTTGTAGTTAATGTTTTGGAAGTATATCAACTTTTTTGAGGGAAGCTCAATTACTGATCGCCAAAAGGGGAGGTGTGCTCTAGATACCATTAATTTCTGATTTCTGCTTGTAAAGAGGATGCAATAGAATGTACTACTTACTGCGTTGTGAGATTTCAAAGAATAATTCAGCCGTTGGAAATTTGTCTTCAAAAGCGTTGAAAATTTTTAATATGGGGGCCGCCATTTTGGTGACAACTTGGTAACCTGGCAACTCACGCAATTTCACAACGCGTGATTCCCACACAGCTGCGGCTCTGGTTACTACAAACAATCATTATTCGAGGAAAGAATGGCTCAAACAGATTGATTGTCAAGAAATGTATAACAGAGATGCGAGACTAGTAACATTACGTCACAGGTAGAGGGCCAGGCCGCAAAGCTAGATTCAAATGTTCACGCGCGTGATGGAAGTTTTAGCACGTTTGAAGACATTTCAACTCGTTCCCAGGGCCTTTTCCCTCCTATCTAAGGGAAAAAGCCCGGGAACGACGTTGGACAGTTTTGAAAGGGTTAGATTACTTTTCGAGATCTAAACATGCGGTTGGGTTTGATGGTAAGGATCAATAAATATTTTTTGTGGAGCACTTCTCCTCTGATTAGAAGAGCAGTTTTTGGCGTCGTAATACAACGTCGTAGTTTCTTTCACGCATTATCCCTTACGCTTGTAAAATGTTTGATGTGGCAGGAATGGATGAACGAACTGATCAAATGGAATACCAGTGATTATGGTGGACTCAAACAAATATCCATTGATTCTTCCCTTGTGTGGCAACCGGACACTGTCCTTTACAACAAGTGAGTGTAAATCGTGTTCCCGGCATGTTGTAGCATTCGAGACCCAACCCAGTGTGCACCACCACGTAACTTACCTTGAATGCATCGTCACAAGGGTGTAAAGTATCAAAGGAAGGGATTAAACTCTACCACGTACAGTACTTCTCAGCTGTTTGCATTTGAATTTGAACAGCCAAAGCTCCCGGCTTTGGCTGTTCTTGTGTATTTTTTTCTTTCAATGTGTGAACAGCAGGAATAAATAAATAAATTGTCATACACCGGTGTTTCATCTACAGACTTTAAAGTTAGAACCAGCTTGTACCGGATAGCTAACAGTTGGACATGAAAATTTAGCTCATTAGCTCTCATTCGAAAGTTTCTTGATTATATATATATATATGCGATAATGGCCAGCGGCTTGTCTGGCTCGTGAAAAACCGAATGATCAATACTGCGGTGATGTTTTTTAGGCTGAAAGATTGGGCTTTAATTTTAAAGTGATTGGTCAGCTTGGATTGGTCAGCTTGGAACACCAACTTGCTGTAGAATGATCTTTTTCAAAATAGGATTATCATTTCAATGTATTTTCTTTCATCTTTTTTAGTGTTTTTGAAGAATTTGATGGCAGAATGGATAACGTGAAAACCCGAATTCGGGTCTCACACACTGGTGAATGCTACTGGGCAGCACCTTTCATCTTCAAAACTTCGTGTCATTTTAACGTAAGAGATTTTCCTTTTGATGAGCAGCGTTGTAAACTCAAGTTTGGCTCCTGGAATTTCCACAAGGGACAACTTGATTTACTCCGCATGCGAGACGTTGCACCAGTGGCAAAGGAAAGAGTTGAAAATGGAGAATGGAACGTAACCTCTATTCAGATTAAGCGAAACGAACTCGAATATGCTTGTTGCGGAGATGATAAATACCCGGACATTACATTTTATATCAATCTCAAACGGCGCTCTTTGTTTTACACCTACAATCTGATCATACCTAATTTTCTCATTGCTCTACTCGCCTTCTTTTCCTTCTACATTCCAGTGGAGTGTGGCGAGAGAATATCATTCGTGATCACCGTCTTACTGAGCATGACCGTTTTTCTGCTGTTGGTTGCGGAGAGCATTCCGCCCACTTCTGAAGCAGTGCCAGTTATTGGAATGTACTACACTTGTTCCATTATTGAAGTCGCCTTAGCGCTTGTTGCAACGGGCATCAGTTTAAAGGTGTACTACAGCTATTTGTACAGAAATGGTCTATCACCTGGGTTGCGAAGATTTCTCTTTTATCGTTTGGCGCCATTACTGTGGGTTGACACAGAAATTGTCATCGGAGCCAAACCTACGAAAAACAAATCGTGCTTTCCGTTTAATTGTCTCAAAAAGCTTAAGGCAAGGGTTCCACGGGATAGTGTCGTCTCGATGTACAGTGTTACAGAGAACAAAACGAACCAGTCAAACGGCGCAGCGACGACAGCGAAGAACGAAGTAAATTTGCTCGCTGTTGATGCTAAGACTTCACAAGAAACCGATATCTCCCTTTTAGAGACACAACAAGGTTTATCAGACCAAGAGATACGACAGAGAGTGAAAAAAACGTCCGAGGTGCCCGAACTGCAACACGCAGTCTCTTCAACACTGATAGGGCACAGGGACACCGACTTCCATGCAACAGAAAGTAGGATTGCCGCGGCCATTGTGGACCGAGTTTTCATGGTGTTGTTTATTTTAGTGTTTTTCGTGTCAACACTTTTTATTTTACTTTTGCCAGTCATCAGGAAATGATGATCTCAAATCACGGCTCAAATTAGAACTGAAACGCTCTCGGGTGGCGAAGTTGTCTTCTGTTATAGGACTCATGACTGGGAAAAGAGGTCACGCAACAACATCTATCATGCAGTCAATCAAGCTTCAATGTTCTTACTTCGCAGCTTTTCGCGTGACATGAATCACGGTGAAGATGTAAAGAATAAATAAGGAAGAATTCCTTCTGATGAATGCGGTGGTTGCCATCGGGAATGTCTTCTTGACGGAAATTTTGATGTAAACATAATTAAAAGGCCAAAAGTTGCCCTGCTTTCGATTTAACCGTCGCAATAAAAATATCAGTAGGACAAGGATCGTAACAATTTTGTCCTTGAGTTAGTTGGTTTCTGTTTGCGTCGTTGAAAACAATAATTTACTAAAATAATTTGGCAAAATCCATTTTATTTGACTTTCATTTGACGAGTTTGTAAATAAGTTGTAATCTGAAGTCCACATCTTTTGCTACAAAACATTTTTAAAGTACATGTAATTTAATGAATTTTGATTTGTTTCAAAGAAATTAAACACTTGAAAAGGAGGAACAGGTAATTTTATAAATTTAAATGTAAATAGTTTTCATCTGTTTTGAAATTTATTAATTAAATGACTGCGTTACATCCAACAAACATGTCATGTAACTGGAAAAGTGCTTTATTATTATTATCATCATCATCATCATCATTATTATTATTATTATAATTATTATTATTATTATTATGAAAGAAACTATGACAAGTTCTGTAATAAAAATCTGAACACTGTAGAATTGACTTGTTAGATTAAAATTCCCACAGGGCTCTATCCCTAGAACCCCGTTACTTCAACCCCTAAGGGAAATGAAAAACTTTTCCAGCCATCGGGATTGATGATGAATTTAAATCATTCTGTTCATGATTTTACCATTCTTGCACAATCGATAGTCATTAAGTTTGTCTTATAAGAGCTTTTCCAAGAGAACGTTTAGTTTGGAAAATTTAGCTCAGTGTATTACGTTTTCACAAAAAGGGTAATGGGTCCCTGCTTTTCATAATTGTTATCACGTTCATATCAATCGCGATGTAAGGTTTGGACGCGCCAATCAGCTATGTTTTGACACTGACGTTATCAATTATTTTTACTTAAAGTTCGAGTTAGGGTTGGTGGGGGAGGGAGCGTTGCGTTGCGTGACGAGCCCAAACAACGACTGCGAAGGAGACTAGAGTTAGCAGGGTGAATTTGAGCCAAGGGAAAGGAAGGTTAGTTCGAATTAACGGCGAGTTTGAGTTCACTTAGTTTGATTTGGCGGGGTTCTACTGTAGTTTGAATGGGAGATCGCGGATGCACCTTTTCACCTCAGCCCCAGACCCCATCGTTTTTCTTGGCCGTTGGAGTATCTGTACGATTGAGTCTGGTAACAAGAATCTCTCTTTCGTCTTTGGTGACGTCATTATTCATAATGAAGCCCAGGCCTAGCGGGAGCAAGAATGTGAAGAACAAGGCTGTTTTAAAACATTTTACGTTACTGAGAGACACTCCGTAGCTAACATAGACTTTATTTCATTATGACTATGCGCTGTTTGACAACTTTGTTAGCTCAATTTTTAACATAACTATTACGTTCCCTATGACATTTAGGCAGAATACAATTTTCAGGTTTACTAACTAATAACTGGACATTCGTTTTTTAAAGCACGCATTATATTACTTTTTATAAACCTAATCTCTCAAAAATACTGTGTCGTACCCAATCGTCAGCCCATAGTGACATGACCATAGATCCACCTACGAAACCTCGACACCCGAGTGTAGACGCCATATTTGCCAATTCTTCCGCAGCCATCCCCCCAGGATATGACACCCGCGAGCACCCAGCGTTGATCATCGTCACTTGCGGTTTGACTGTTTTCGATGGCCAGCGGTCCACCCGAGTCTCCCTGGCAAGCATCACCAAGTGTGCCATTATAATAACCTGCGCAGAACATATTTGATGTGACAGGATATTTCTTGTGTGCTGCCTGACACAACACTTGGTCCACTATTGGTACTTTGACCTGGTGCATTCTTCTAAGGACCTCCCGACCGGTTTCCCTCTTTCGGCCCCAACCTGTAATGACCCCAATGTTCCCAGTCTTTAGCAGTTTACTATCTTCGTCTTTAGTCCGCAGCGGGAGGCAGATAGGTCTGACGTAATCAGTGAATATGACGTCCGATTTCAGGTGAATAAGAGCGATATCTGCATCGTAGTCGGCACGGGCACTATCGTACTGATGATGAATTACGATCCTGTCTGGACTAACGATCTGTTCTCTGGATGGTTCAGCTTTGTTGGTGTACAATTTACCAAGGCGCACCTCAATATCACTTACTAATATACCTATGGAAGATGAAGTCTTAAAGCTTTAACTCTTAGTAGTGACTCAGTGGAAATTTCTCCTAGTAACCTTCATACATTTTCAAGTAAATCGGCGATGAGCAGAAAGGAATACGTAAATTTGGGGATATTGTTTGATTTGATTCTCAAAGCCAAAATTATTAAACGATGTATGGAGTACAGTGCAGAAATTAATATTTTGATCTTGAGAGTAAAAAGGTCTGACGATTTAATGTAAAATGCCTCTGATTCTTACCACTAACAGTAACACAGTGAGCAGCAGTGACAATCCACCTCTCAGAGACAAGTGATCCTCCACAAAAGTGTTTCTTAGCCTTCTTGTTCCACAGACTCACTTGCCAGGGATAGTGACCTGCTTCCACCTTCGTTCCGCCCACAATTTTGCCACGAGTCGTTAGGGTCGGCTTACCACAATCTAAAATACACAACAAACACAGTGAAATAAAGGAAACAACGTTGCGCCATTTTGCCTTTTCTTCAGTAAAAGAGCAGGACTGAATGGAAAAAATTTGTATAGGTAATCGCATGGGGCCGAGTAAAATTAAGAATTAATATCACGCGCGTTTTCGGAAGTTGCTGAAATTGCCCGAGTCGCGCAGCGACGAGAGCCATTTCTGCAACTTCCGAAAACACAAGTGATATGAATCCTTAATTTTACGAGGAACCATGTGATTACTTGTTTATAATATAAGGGGCAAAATGTTTTCTTACTGATCTCGCGCAAAACGGGACGCCATTGTTACAAAACAAACAAATTTCTTTACCTTGGCAGCCGTTGCTAAGCGATTTTCAGCCAATCATTTTCAAGTAATTTTGCCTGGGGCAATTACAAAAATTAAGAAAAAAAATGCCCTCTGTCTTGACCAATCACAATTCAGTAATTTTGCTTCTTATATAATAAATGGTTAAACCTCACGTTTTCATGACTCCTGGTACTACACAAATCTGGTAAACTGATGCAGGACTTTTATTGTAGGATTATTTGTATTGGCGCCAAAAAAAATTCGAATCTACAAAGATTAGTAAGAGGAATTTAAATAACGAAAAATTCCTCTCTCAGCCAATGAGGAAGCTGAAATATTTGTATGTATATTTAAATGTCTGCGATTTCTATCACGTGTCTGGCTAAGTTTGCCTCCAGTATAAATAATGAAAAATAGCAGCTTAAAATTTAAAACCCCACAACAATAATTTTTCTGCTTCGGTCGTCTTGTGATGAGACTAACCTGAATCCAGCGGTCGCAACACCTTTAGATATGCGCGAGCCAGTTTAGTGCCTGCTTCGTTCGTTGCATTACAGACATACCAGCCTTCGTCTTCGCGAGTAACGCTCATAATCAACAGATTACCACTTGACAAGACAGCAAAAGTACTTTTGGTCAGGACTTTGTCATCTTTGTACCACGTGATTTTTGTATCAGAGGTCGAGGCCGAACACATTAGAGTGGTGCTTTTTGTTTCTTTAACAGTCTCGTTGCTCGGAACTTGCCAAAATCGTGGTGGAGCTGAGAAACATAAAGGTATTTTTATCGTTTATTAATATTATTCTAGGCAGTATACACAACTGCTAGGTGATTCTCAAGCGGGAGAGCGGAAGCGAATCCTGTGATCTGATTGGCTACTCGACTTAAGTTTGCCTCCGGGATTGCCCGCTTTGATCCTGCAAAAAAAAAATTCTGGTAGATGTTCTTTTAGCCGGATTGAATAATTTGCAGCTTTTGGGATCTCTCCTTTGTTACGAAGAGAATGTTTTCTGGTAGTGTTTTACTGGTTTGAAATCGCGCGTGTCGAGTTTCATAAAAATTGTCCAAATTATTTAGTCAAACTTTTTACGATTCCTTTAATGATTCCTTCATCGACTGGTAACCGTGTTCTGCGCTGGCCATCACGATGAGACACTCGGTGATGCATGCCAATGAGACTCAGTGGATGCTATCCACCGAGGTCGTGGTCTGTAAAAACGAAAATACTGAACTCGGCCAAAACCCAACCGTCTATCGA
This sequence comes from Stylophora pistillata, assembly GCF_964205215.1. Classification (NCBI taxonomy): domain Eukaryota; kingdom Metazoa; phylum Cnidaria; class Anthozoa; order Scleractinia; family Pocilloporidae; genus Stylophora; species Stylophora pistillata. The sequence continues at coordinate 4,198,975 of NC_142532.1, read as the reverse complement.
GGGTAACTGATTTAGCTCATCCCCTTGCCTTCCCCATATTCTAAAAAAGTACGAACAAACTTCTGTAATTAACACAGGTCTACTTACTGAGACATTTGGGAGCCTTTCCACTCCATTTACCGTCGGCCAAACACGTGCGAGTCACGGGACCACGAATCTCATACTGAGGGAAACACGTGTAACGTATCACAGCGCCTTGTGGGTAATCATCGCCTTCAGGGGAGGGGTGCCTGGAGCCATCTTTCGGGTGGCGGGGGTCTGGACAACGGACGCTTGCGTCGACTGCAGTTAAAATGTAAGTATGTATAATTCGTCAGCATGAAAATGCGTCAACGTGCATTAATTTTGCTCGCAGGAAAATTGTAAGCAAACAAGACGCATCAGATTTCTATGGACATTTCAAGTTAATTCCTTAAATTTAGCCTGAGAGTTCTTTTCCTGATATTTTCTTTAAAAGACTGGGCAAGAAATTGGCGCGCGGCTGGCGGTAACTGACGCATTTGCGCATGCCATGCGCTTGACCGCTGTGTACCTCCTCAATGAGATACAAAGCTCATCCTCAATTCTGGTTGGACAGAGGCACTGTGAGCGTCGAGGGGACTTTAATGGCGGCTAGCTGGATATTCCCTCCTTTAAAATTCCAAGAGGGCGGTCAATCTTTAAAGAAGCAACTCATCAAAAATATGCCTGTAAAACACGCCTTTACCAACCTGGTGGCGTTGCTTGAAAAAGTGCAAAAGCTGTTGGCCTCTCAATTCCTTGCGCTACTGTTACGACGTCTTTACCAGTTTGTTTATCAACTGAGTGAATGCCACCTGTATCCCAGTCACTCCAAAACAACCTGAAATGTATAGGGAAGACGAGAAAAAAAAGGAACGATGAAAAAGTAGGATGAGCTGTCTTATAAAAGATTTAGTGGTTACGACGTAATCATTCATTGGGTATTTTCTGCATTGTTTTTACTCTTTGTTATTCCATGGCTTTTCATTCACAATTTAAATCGGAATATGATCCCCTTTCATACATACATAAACAATTTACACTCATTTCCAGTGTCTTATGAAGGAAAAAAAATCATCGGAAAGATGGACTTGGTCCTTGATTCGTATGGACTCGTGATGCACAGCCTTACGGGCCAGTCATTATCCATCACGATCACGTGCAGAAGGGAAGAGGGGTTTGGAAGGTTTTGGGTGAATCGCATGGTTTTCAGATGCACAGCGGAGGGTCAGTCTTTAAGCATTAAGGGGTACTACAGAAGATTGACTCCCACTGTAGGGGATTAGATTTCTTTACTACAGAGCCCGGAAAAGGGGGGGGGGGTCAGGTTTATTAATGTGACACAACCAAAATCCTCCATCTAATCGTTCCTCCCCAATTAGACTATAGATAACGACCGGTCACTCTGATCTCTTAGCAATTAAAACTGCATTAAACACTGTACTGTTAAGGAATGGCCTTGAACGCCTCCAGTTAACTTATTTTGTGACCACAAGGCAGCTAAAACTTGTCGCGAGTCGCTCTCTTTCTTTCCCTTCGGCCATGTGGGTTGAACAAATTGTATTTGGACGAATTGTTTCTAGACAGTGTTACCATGACCGCCAGCCCGGCGTCATTTTACCTGTTGTTCAGGATGGCGAGGGAAAAAGGATGATTCACGAACGGAGAACTGAGCAAAACCCGGCGTCCACTTCCCTTTAAGTAAACGATATCAATCATGAGACAAAAAATTAGAAAAAAAGATAGAAAAGATGACTTTTAACTGGGGTTCAGAGTTTTAAAATTAAATCAGAATTTTCCATGGTGTTTTATCCTTGTAAAAACAGTACCAAGGAAGAAATTCCACTGGCTTACTTCAGCTGACGACACCAGCAAAATTGTTCGTGATTGGACGGGAGGTCGCACGGGTCGCGAGCGCCACTAAGGGTGTCAACTGGATTTCAGGGGGGGGGTGACGAAGGGGGAATCAGGTGTCGCTATTAGGGCACAAAGGGAGGGCGATAGAAAATTAACTGCTTATAAACTGCCGATAGAAGGGGAGGGGGAGGGATCTCAAGAATATTACCCAGCCTTATGCGAGGTTCAGATAAAATTTATCGTGAGACTGCCGAAATGTTCCGACCGACCTCAAAGCCCCCCCCCCCCCTCCCCGGTGGGATAGATAAGGACTGCTCCCTAGTGTCTCATCGGAAGACTCAAACAAAAACTTTTTAAGTGATCGCCACCTACTGTGAGGGGGAATATTGTATTTGCAAACGAAACAGTGTAACAAAAAGACAAACGATGTACTTTACCATTAAGTTTGAGGTCTCTATTTTGTCGAGACCGGCATCTGCCCAAAAGAGTGTCTGGGAAGCTTCGTCGATAACTAAACCATTTGGCCATTTTAAATCTCCCGAAACGATAGTCCTTCGGCTTTGTCCATCCAAATTAGCTCTTTCAATCTTTGGTATAGCTCCCCAGTCCGTCCAGAACATCCACTTAGTTCTAAATAAATAGGTAATTGGTTATTCCCCATACCGTTTTCTATATATTTCTTTTGGTAGTGACAAGGAGAAAGTGTTGACAATCAAGAAATCCCCTCCCCCCCCCCGTACTCTCCTCCCCGCCCCCCCCCCCCCCCCAAGGACACACTCCTTGAAGGATAATAACTCGGAATTACAAACCCTCTAGTCTTGTAAAGGATAATTGCCCTTGGCTTATCTAAGCCACTCAGTAATGTCACGCGTCCCTGACCATTCGTGTTCGCTCTCTCTATACTCAAGGACGTGGCATCAGTCCAGTATATCAAGTCATTTTCAGCATCGAGTGTCAATCCATCCACAATTCCAACGTTTCTCCTGCATTGAAAAAATAGTGTCGTAAGTTTTATTATTGCATACTGTATCAGTCTCCTAATTTTAAAAGCATTTCAAAGATTTTATTTTTGCCTCTTGTCTTTAAAATCACGGACGACGCCTAAAAATGATCAACACCAACAAAGAGTTGGGGACACTTTCCGCAGGCGAGGTTTTAACCGATGTTCTTAACACATTCTAAGTTCGTCAAAAGGGAGGTTTTTGTTTTCAGCTTATCTAAGCCCATCGGTCAATTCGGGTTAGCTCGCTCTATACCATCAGTCCGGTGTAATTTGTCTATTCAAATGTCCATTGTTAAGGAATCCCAAAATTGCACTTCCAGTATTGGCACCTATCCATCAGCAATACCGATCACTTTTAGAGCAATTTTCAATTGAGCGTCGAAAGTAATCCAAGGTTTTCCTTTACTCTTCTCTGTGATTGGTCTAGAAATCACGCACCATTCTCACGAGGAATCAGTTGCAAAATTGAAACCTATCACAATTTAGCCACCGGCGTTTTCCCGCGCATTACGCAGTTTTTTGGATGGTTTTAATTTGAGATCTCCTTGGCTCTTAAATGTATTTTCCTTTCTTGTGATTGGTCGTTGTGATTACACTCGATCAGAAAAGCGCTCTGTTACTTTAGTAGACCGACATCATTCTACCATGGTAGATCAAAAACCTTACTACAAGTTTTTGTACGTGATCGTGCCTCACTTCACCGCTTTAAGCTCTATAACTGGGTCAATCATAAAAATAATAAACGGATCAAGAAACAAAACCAAATAAAATACAAGCTCTCTTAGAAAAGATCAAAGGCAGAATTTAACTGAGATGTATATAAAAACAAGATCTTCCTTTAAAAAAAAATAAATTAGCTTACCAGGCAATTATTTCCTCTCCCCCGACTCCGGTCACGGACATTCGCTTTATCTTTTTATCGTCGACGTCACTCCAGTAAATCCGTTTATCTATTGGGTTGTAATCCAGCGCAACAAGCATGACGGGATCGTTGATCTGCAATTTTTGAGTGGTCATTCTGTTTTGCTTTGTGTCCATAAACAGCTGCCATATTGCCGTAGGAGAGGCGACTATTATGGAATAACTGGGTAGGGGAGCTGTAAAACGGACGAGAAAGCAATTGTTAATTAATGTGTTACACTGAAGTCTCCTTCGCAGCTTTTTTTTTTTTTTCTGGCAATGTCACTCCCGTCGCGAGATGCTCGTTACGAAAGCACCTCATGCAGCACTTGTCTTAATAATAATAATAATAATAATAATAATAATAATCTTTATTGAGATTACTTTTTCATATAAAATATGGTTTTCAAAAAGGATCTCCAACAAAAAACAAAAAAAAAATATTCGTACATTAAAATTAAAGATATATAAAAAATATAAAAAGAAACAACACATTAACTTAAAATTCATATGGATCACAGCTTTAAAAATAACATGGTATGAAATGCATTAAGTCACAAGTTTAAAAGATTACGTTTAAAAATATTAAGATTAACGGATTGTCTGATTGCTTGGCTAAGAGAGGTAAAATCCTTTATGGCATGAAACGCTGTCCGTTGCTTACCCTAGTTCCTCTTGACACTTGGAAGTCTGAGATTTAGCTTAGTTCTGGTATTATAATCATGTTGTTCATGCTGTCTTATAAAGTTCATATCACGCCCAACAAGTCCATTTAAACACTTATACACATAAATACATCTTCTCTGAAAACGCCTTTTTTCTAATGGAACCCACTTAAGAGTGGCAGGCGCATGCGTAGCAGATGAATAAAGGAGTCTGTCTAAAATTATTCAGTTAGCAGCCTTATTCTGCAAGACTTGCAAACTGGCCATTGAGGTTACATTATTCTTGTTTCCCCAAACGAGGTCTGCATAATCAAATAAAAGCATGACAAGACTATTATAAAAAAGAACGCATGCACTAAAAGGTAATAAATGTTTAAGGAGATCAAGCCTTTGATTAATTTTGCTAGCAATGTACTCAACATGATTTGTCCATGTAAAATCAGATGATATAAAAATTCAAAGGTATTTGAAGCTGTTGACATTGTTTACATTGTGGTCGAAGATTGATAGAGACAGAGCTATTTTGCTTTCCAATGTTCCATTACTACCTAAAAGCATGCATTTAGTTTCTTCAAGGTTCAAAGTAAGCTTGTGAGCATTTAACCAATTAGCTACGGCTAACAAGTCGCGATTTAGCTTATCACTGATCTGATGGGAAGATGGTAAATCACGGTATCATCTACATAGAGGGACGCACAGCAGTATTCTAGAGTGCTTGGCAGATCATTTATATAAATCACAAACAACAAGGGGCCAAAAATGCTACCCTATGGAGCCCCGAGAGTTACTGGCAACTCGTTAGACATCTCATTCCCACAAGATATTCGCTGTTTTCGGTCAGTGATATATAAGAACGAAACCATTGAAGCGAATTTCCAGACAAACCATACGTCGATAGCTTAGACAATAAGATCTGGTGATCCACCGTATTAAAAGCTTTTGTTAGATCTAAAAACACGGTTCCACATAGTTTACCCTGTTCCATATTGAGAAGGACTTCGTCGGCAAAGGATGTCAGGGCAGATGTGGTGGACGGTCCTTTCCGGAATCCAAACTGTTTTCCTGAAAGGAGCTTATTAGCAACCAGGAATTGGTATAACTGTGTATGTACAGCCGGCTTTCTCAAGAATCTTGCTGAGTGTGGGCAATATAAAGATAGGTCGATGGTTTGATGCATTTGTCCGGTCCCCTGACTTAAACAGGGCTGTAATCTTTGAACATTTCCACAATTTAGGAAATTTGCCAGTTTTAATTGATAGATTCAGTAATATAGTTACAGGGAGTGCTATCGTATGGGCAGAGTTTTTAAGCAACCATGCACTAACTGAGTCCAAGCTGATCGCCTTGTTTGTCTTTAGAGCGAGAAGCTGCCGAAGTACAAGCGATTCCTCTAGTTCAACCAGCTGGAGCTGGAACTTCGGCAAACCTGCACTTGAATTGTAACTCGGCCAAGTAGTCATAGTTGTTACTTCATCAGCCAGTCGCTTACCAATGGACGCAAAAAAGCTTTTCATTGCTGAGGCAATAGATTTAGATATAAGGTGCTGAATTCCCTCAGAAATAATGCACTGCACACTTTCTGTGGTAGAGTTACGATGAAAAACTTCATCGACCGCATTCCAAACTTTTTTCGCATTTCCTTTAGTGTCCTGAAACAAGGCACAGTAATGCCTCGTCTCGGCAGATTTAACTAAGCAGTTGACCTTAATTCTTAGTTTTTTATGGGTGTTCCAGTGTTGAGAGGAGTTAGATTTCCACGCTTTTCGATGAATCCAGTCTCGTTCTTTCATTATTTCGCCGATTTTATTATTCATCCAAGGGAGTGGTGTCCCTTTAACACGCCGCCTTTTGATAGGTGCGTGAGAATCTGCAACCTCAGAGAACAATTTTTTCCAAGTTAACAGGGCGTCATCCACATTGTTTTTGTTCTCGAACATTCCTAAGTTCATCGTTAAATAAATTAGCATCGAAATTCTTGTAACGGAGCGATACTCAAATAATTTCGGTTGGGCCTTAATGAAAACACCAGCTTTGGCAAAACATCAAGTAGTGATCACTCAACAGAACCGGAATAACACCAGATTTAACAATACGATGATCATTATTATTGACAAAGATTAAATCAGTTAGTGTCCTGGAGATGTCAGTTATTTCTAGCGGGCCCTTCTATCAACTGAGTCAAGTCAAAAGCGCGTTAAAAATTGAGTAGTTCTTGTTTATCTTTTTTCGGTAATTTCGAATTGGACATCATGTTTGCGTTAAGGTCTCTTAAAATGATCACATTTGATTTTACCAGGTCAACATTAGGCATGCTGTCTTGTAGAGCCGAAATAAAGGTGTGGAAATCAGCATTTGGGGCTCTATAAGTGCAGCAAATTAACGTTGGTTTGCATTTGACTAGAATCAACTCAATCCATAAACATTCCTGGCCGCCGGTGTTAATTAATGTCATTCCGTAGACGAAACGCTAATCCTTCCCTGACATAAATAGCGTCACCCCCATATCCCTTTTTGTCTCCAACGCGGCCTTGTCTAACACACACAAACCCAGGAAGTTTAATTTCAGCATCACTTATAGAGCTGTCCAACCAAGTCTCAGATAAAGTTAGTACGTCGAAGATCTTGTTGTCAATTCCCTCGAGACGCAAAGAGTCCGTTTTATTTCTAAGACTCCGAATGTTCAAGTGAGCAATCTTGAGACCTCGAGTGGTCTTAATATCATCAAATGTTAGGTAACCAGGATTTGACTCAACATCTCCAGCCAAGGCAATAAGAGTCAAGGCAAAGCAGGCGAGTTGAAAGAGTTTACAGAGCATTACACCCTTTTGAAGTCGATCGAAGTTGTACTTACGGGTCGGTTCACTTCGGCGAAAAGAAGCTCTCGCAATTTCAGACCTGCGATTCATCTGTGAAACGAAAAATGTTTCTCTGTCGTTTGATAAGGTGTTCTCCCGCAAGTATGAAATCCTATAACATTCAAAAGCCACGCAAATACAGAGAAAGAAACATAAATTTGCAGAGAGCCTGAAACTGCGGCCGGCCTCCATCGTTGCATCATAGTAAAAGTGCTCCTCGCGTAACGCTCCCTACGAAACACTCCTCGCGAAACGCACTCCGTCAGATACCGATACATTTTGGGGGACACAGCTTGCGTGATTAGACAAACTTCCTCGCTGGGAGGCGGGGTGTAATCTTGATATAATACCAAAATAATTCCCTCTGTCTAATTTACAAGAAAATGTATTGTAGCTGAAAACGAGAATCACTCAGTGAATCAGATCTAAAAGAAAGATGTTTTTCGTCTTCTCACGAGAGCGGGACGAAACTCAGATCTGCGGATTTCGCATGGCGATGTTCTGCCATTTAGCTTCAAAGAACTATGTGGTGAGTTAGGCCTTATTAGGACCTTGAGAAAAGGAGGTTAAACTTTTAACTCTCTCAAGATCTGATTGTCGGTGCACACCTTTTTTTTGTGAACTAGTTACGAGAATTTGGTGATGATCAAGATAACAAATTCTACTTGATAAGTTTGAATATTCTCATTACCTGTTTGCTGAATAATGTATGGATATTATAGGGAGAAGTTATATATTAATCACTTCTGGGAGTTCAAGGGTAGAACGAAATCAAACATGAACCCACCTGAGCAGCACTTTGCAAAGGCATCAGAAGGTGAAATGTGGCAGTAGGAGTTAGCAGGACAGATGTGTCTTGAACGCCCTCCGCAGAAATAATCTCTTCGAGTTCTCGGGTTCGTCAAGGGAGTCAGACCATGGCAGGGAGGAACTGGGGAGAGAACAAAAGAAGTAACAATTAAGGACGTAGGCTCGACAACAAGCCGCTGATCGGTTAAAGAGCCCGCGTTCCCACCACTCTCCTCTCGCTCTTACTGTGAATTTTTGGAGATATGCAGAGGTTTCGTCCTTTAGCAAGTTTTTCTCCAAATGTCTTAACGAGTTGATCCCTGATGTAAAACAAGTTCGTGTCATAACAAGGTCACCCTTAGCCTTACTCCTGTTCAAAGGCTTAGCAACCAAGCACGCTACTGTAAAATGGACTGTTGAAAAATCTATTTAAAGTAGAACTAATGTGTAGCATCGAATAGATACGTTTTGAATTTAGATTTAAATTTGGATAGGGTTTCTACTGATCTTATTTGTGAAGGGTGGTGGTTCCCCAGGACGGGAGCTGCGTAGAAACTTATTAACCTACATGCAGTTTATCGTAATGTCCACACTCAAATTTTCTACAACAGCCAAAATTCTAAAAAAAAAGGCCCTAACTCACTTTCCTGACAGGTTTTCCCGTCGTCCCTAAGCTGCATGTTCCCTGGGCACGAGCACTGAACCTTCCAGTGACGTAACGAAGTACACACGTGACTACAGCCGCCATTGTTTGTCGAACAAGAATCTGAGAATTTAAATGAAAAATTGTCAGTGCGGGTCTATGTTTAGCCTGCAGTGCTAATGGAATTTGGGCGAGCAAGCTAAGCGCTCAATTTTTTCTTAGCGAAAAATGGCCGCCAACTTCGATTTTTACGGCAGCGGAAGGCTGGAGAGAGAAAGTAATTTGTACCGAAGGGGTGAGTGACGGTTCAAAATAAGGAGGAGGGGAGGGCTGGGGTGGGGGAGTGAACATTACCGTCAGCCTTTTACGCCCTAACATCAGTATGTATATTCTCCATACTGTCTCTAACATTTCCCATGGTACTGACGAGGAGAATTTGTATAACAGTCAAGAATATCTTAGTGGGAGATAATCTCCTGAATTCTCATGACCTTAATCTTTGATTCAAGAGTTATATTGTATGGAAAAATTAAAAGCTGGTCACCCTTTGGGTCTAAAGGTTTAATCATGCATGTTCTCTCTTGGTTTTTCCTTATCTCTTTGGCAGTCGTCCAGCCTTCCAAATCTTATCCATTCTTAACAAGCTTTGAGTTTTTTCGCTATCTGTTGCATGTTTTTATCTCATTGTAATGTTCTTGTTTGCCTAAAAAGCAGTTTTATTGCGTCAAAAAAAAGAGAGACAGATTTCTTTAAAGTTGTTCCTAAAAGATACAAACCTCACTACGATACCCTGTGCTTATTCCACGGCCACTCGAATGAAGAGACAAATGCCCTGGGAAAGAAAATGTACTCACCTCCAACCGAAGAGACACACGTATCTTGCAATGCGCATGTCTGTTGCGACACGCATGTCGGATCACACAGAGGTCGTGTGGCCTCTCCAACGTGATAAGACAGGATAACCCCAGCTTCTTGCCACGTGACGAACGCCTTTTCGCTTCTGCTGTTGTACAGTGTGACGGGGTCTTTCTGCATCCTTCCAAAAGCAAGTTGCAAGGTACCTTAGAAAGAAATAGAAGGATGATTTGGTTCGAAAACCACGAGTTATGGGATGATAATCTTATTATCCGCTTGAAAGAATGTAATCTTCAGCTTACATATTTTAATAGATTTAGCCTAACGCCAGCGGGCGTTGTTAGCCGCGCAAGCGTAATATGTTTTTTTCGTTCCACCTCGTGCTTCTTAGGGGCCATTTTATAGCGATCGAGTTGTTATTGCTATTAAACCGGTGCAAGTTGCTATTCGCGAGTCGCCTTGCCTTCATAACTGGCGTGGTGGCAGCTGTGAGGTCCTTGTCAGTAGTGAAGGTAACACAATTCGTGAATAATTGACCAACATATATTTAATATAGTAGTTATTTATATAGTAGTTATATAGTATTCATATTAGTAGTAGTTATATATAGTTATATAGTATTTAATACTTATTATTTATTATTATTATTCATTTATATTTACTAATATTTATTACAACATTTTAACGGCAACGACAACTCGATCACTACAAAAAGGCTGCCGAAAGACACGAGGTAGTATGACCAAACGCAAAACGCATGTACGGCTAACGATACCCGCTGTCGCAAAGATAACAAGTTCGTCAATCCTTGTACACCGTTAGCCACTTCGTTCGTTGTAACGACCTTTCAATTACACTAAATTTCTAAGGTACGCACTTAAAAAAAAAAACAAACAAACTATCAGTTTTAAAAGTTGTTATTCGGAAGTTCAAAGCATCAATTATCCTTAACACCCTGTGTTAAACACGAAGGCGCGCTATAAAAGGAACCTTAGGTCCCACTGGACCATTTGTCAATCAACCGTCGTGTGATGGAGAACTCTTAGAGTCAAGTCAGCTTGAGCTACAGCTACTCCAAAGCAGTGAACAGCGGGCGCATTCCTCAAAATTGTTTTATGTCTTCATCACAATACAAGAATTTTTGAGATTTGTATTTCCTTTCTCCAATGGAAACTGTCTTTATTTGTGGCGATAAATTTGAGATCGAAGTAGATGGTTCGCACGTTACCTCATGCCACCATGCTGGTGGAAGTAAACAATAGATATCTCATTAGCTCCTTTTGTTCGTCTACCAGCATTTAAATCTGACCCGCACACGTCAACGGTGAGTGACAAATGAGCCAGGGAAGACTTCCTTTTATAGCGCGCCTTCGTGTTTAAGCGGTGAGTTGTCAAATTCCCGAATTCGTTTACCCTTAATCACTGTAATATCCACCTCTATTCACCTTTATGAAGCGGTTTTGGTAACCCTTTAAAACGGCCTGTTTTTTTATTGTCTTCCACTTGCATTGAACGGTCACTGAGAGTGGGACTATTCAAATAAAACTAAGAATAATTTTTCAAGTAATTTTAACCCATGTTTCTCTCCCTAAATCAGAGTAAGTTGTATTTTCTAGCGAGATTCTGTACATTAAGTGGTCAATTATGGCCTAAAGTAGTGCTTTTTATCGTTTTTTATAATACCTCTAATCTGTGGAACCTGTATCAAGCCATTCCCTTAGGTGACCGCTAAATACAGGTTCTACAGTATACCTTTCTATCAATACAAGAGGTGTGGTCACATGAAGCATTGGATAGCCTCCCCCGCCCTGCCTAGCCACACCCCTCACTGACCTTGCAGGAGTTCTCCCCCAATCACCCAGGTTCCCCTCCCTTGCTCCTGCCAAAACAGGATGTGGTTGCCAGTTGGAGGAAAGTACACGGCCGATGGCGTTCTTGCGCGCCTTTTTGCCAGGCAACTGTACGGCTTCACTTCTCGTACATAGCGCTTACGGGTCACCAGAACAGAGGCTGTTCCAATGAAGGGTTTGCCTGCGTCAGTGTCTTCCCAAAACAAGATAAGTCTGTTGAGAATAAACAATTCTGAAGGTCATCTGTTCTGTCATAGAACCTGCACTGAGATTTTTGGAAAACTTTGTGCAACTTTGTTAATCCTGCAGGATGTAAAATTGACAAGTTAAGTACAGAGGAACATTTTTTGGGGGGTGGGGGGAAGGGGGATTCATACCACATATCCGACGCGCAATAACGTGAATCTGTATCAGTATCTCTCCCTCCCCAAGCCCAACATTAACCCTGACTTGTTATCAGTAGACTGTTTTTGGGTTAGGGGTGGGGTAGGTACGCAGATACTGACATTGACACAAAAGTCAGACATATTACCTACATTAGGGCTGACATACCTGTCAGTACGTTCATTGTAGTAACCGCTGGTCTTTGCCAGCGTGTTATTAGTGTAACCTACAAAGTTCTTTGTTTCAGCGGTCTCTGTGTTAGAAGCATGCGCGCCTTTAGCATCGCGTTTGGTGAGAACCACCATATTGAGGCCTGGACGCAGATTAAAATCGGCGTTGGCCACTCCTCCACCCTGAACCGTACAAGTGAAGAAAAATTCGTTCCGTTTTGAGTCAGTGAAGATGTTTGGCTCGTAGGCATTTCCTTTAAAGCTGCAGACGGAGTCAGCCTTGAGTATCTTGCCTCTGGCGTCGACAAACAAACCTATCACTTCTTTTCGAGTGTGTGCCAAGACAACGGCTCCAACGTAACCACCTTAAAGAAAAAGAAAACCTTTCCATGGAGTGTTACCACTTACTCTTAAATGTTCTAAACGAGGGAAAAAAACGGGTTGACCTTAACTACGCTAAATTTCCTGCTTTGATAGGATGACCTTTGTAATTTCTTATATTGAACACAAATATCTTGTGTTACTGCTCGCCTTGAAAGCTGTACGCTCGGAATCTAACACGCCAACAATGAAGTGAAGGAGACTTTAGTGCGAAAATTTTCCAAAACATTCACTCGAACAAAAATTAATTTTAAACTTAAAAATTTTATGAATTAGGGCCTCAGCGGTGGGTTTATAAAAGAACTTAAAACCTAACTTAACCGTTTTTCTTTGAAGGGCCTCTAAACCTGAGAGGTATAATGGTTTCCAGGACACAAATCGCTTTGCACACCATGCATGCCTACCTGTGGCACTGTTATACTTGATTAGGGGATTTATGGCGTCCACCCAGTCACGTGGTCCTCCCTTTCCGGTTCCCTTCACGAACAGCGAAGGCCCGGCCGCTCTCTCGGTTTGCCAGCTCCTCACTCTCTGGCTTATTATTATATATTTGTTGTTGAAGTACTGCCAAACACCAGCGCGAAACTGGAAGATGATCATGTATTCATCTGCCTTATCATTGTACGCTACACTTGGCCAGCCTTGATTTCCTGAAAATTGAAAATCAATATCGTGAAAAAAAAAAAAAACATGTTATTCATTACGACAGAATATGACAATAATGAGGTATTGACATCTGTCCTGCAATATGATCTTTTCCAAGATGGATCGTCACGTTCCAACTGCAAACCAGGGGTGGATCCATAAAGTTTTGATAGGGATGCCAATTTTAATTTGATTCGGAAAACGCGCCGTTTTTTTTATCTCGACCAATCAACTAATTCACGTCCACCAACCCCTTCCCCTCCCATCCCACCCCTCCCACCAGCCTTTACTCGCGGTTACACGTCACACAGCAGACAATAGGAGGTGTATCAGCCAAAGACACGTGTTAACAAACCTGTCGTGGTAACTAGTGAAAAAAACCCATGGTGATGGAGATAGGGGGCAGTCTGTCACCTGGAGAATCACTGTTCTCAGTTGTGAGAGGTCAGTTTTCAGCAGCTGTGATTATGGAATGCACCAATCATAGATTTCAATCATATACAACGCGACATAGCACGATAATTACAAGTCTAAACCCACAGGTATCAACGAACGCTTTTCATTCCACTAATTTATTAGTGTTTTTCTCGTTGCCATGTTCCCACCAATCACGTAGCTCCATTTTCTGCCTTTAAAAGCACACACAACCCACAATTCCTCTATTTGCTCCGACGAAGGGCTAACGCTCGAAGCGTCAGCTTTTGTAATCATAACGGTGGGCAATTTACCATTTCAATTTCGTTACCCCCACCGATGCAGCCCAAAACAGTTTCTTTAGAAACTATCATCCTTTATAGCACAATAATTCACAAGGTGACACAAAACTTGTCGACCTCATCGTTTGAAAAATTTCCGAGTTATTCAAATTCATACGTTACCGGCTTTCTTGTTGAGATTTGCAGTAAAATTCAGTACTCGTTTGTCCACTATTCTGCTGTTGGTGTCGGCCCTCAAAGCAAACAGCTGATCGGGAAGATTATCTCCGTCTACGTCAAAATCAAACGCCACAAGATACTCGTTTCGTTTCGGATTCCATGCGGTGCTATGATGCAACACTTTCCCTAAACGGCTGAGAAAGCCTGGAACCAGTTTAAACAAAGCTCCTGTCCTTTTCACTGATCCTACGAAGGAAACCTGTGAAGGTATTTGCAGTTTCGATTAATTTCAGTAAGCAAGGGCTTGTTTGATGCATAACACTAAACTTGGTATAAGGAGCCTTGGATACTCAAAGAAGTTCATTATCTGACAAATTTGTGGTAGATATAGTGACTTGATCAACATCTTCCTGGGAATGAGGTTATAAATATTATTGAAGTGGAGCGAAGAAAAAAAATCTGGGTCCTCAGTTAGGAATCACTGAGTCATCGAGACCCTATAATGAACTAGGCTATTCATTATGAGTAAAAGGGGGAAAGTTTCTAAAGAAACTGTGGTGCTGCGTCGGTGGGGGTAACGAGGTAATTCGGTTTTATCAACTGAGTTAATAACGTAAATCGGCCACCGTAAAGGGTTTCAAAGCTGAAGTCTCGAGCGTAAGCCATTCGCCAGAGCGAATGGGCTAGCGCTCGAAACGTCAGCTTTGAAACCCTTTACGGTGACCGAATTACACTATCAACTCAGTTGATAAAATCAAATGATTCCCTTCGAGGATATATATACCGCATAATGCTAAGATCAGCCGAAAGCGTCATGTGTGTAGATAGAGTAGGAGAGATGTTTGAGCTCGGTGATAAAATAGAGAAAGATGTTTACTCGTCTCGCCATGAGCGTGGGACAAAGAAAAATGTTTGGTGAGTCCATCATAAATAATTGATATGATTATTATCTCTGTTACATTTTATCTTTATCACTGTATCATTTCCAAGGTTTGTATAGAAAGTTTTTCCGAAACAACTTTTTTACCTTTTTAGAATCCACCAATTTCTCCTCCTGGCCTTCTCCGTTTACCATTGTCACTGCATAGTAGAGGTCTACATTAACCGGAGGGTACAAGTCCTTGTAGCTGGTTTTTCCCGGGTTCTGAAGGGAAGGATCCTGTCTTCCCGACACGTGGGGTGTCATACCGGATACGTTGTCAAAATAAGTCGTTTTCCGATAGATGTTAAAATGACTAAATTCACTGTTTTGTGTTGGTTTCTTTGGACTAAAACAGATAACCACAATAAAAGTTAGGAAGATGAAAGGGCAATTTTTTTAAGGGTGTGTCGAAGATATTCTGGAATTACGTTGGCCTTGCTTCACCTCGCTTCGTAATTGGTAAAAAAAAAAAAAAAAAAAAACTCGTCAGCCATCCAGCCAATCAGATGCACAACTAAAATTAAGCACGACATGGTCACCCGCGTTTTCCCGTGGTTTGGCTATTTTGCCTGTTTTCCCGCGCTTTGGCTATTTTGCCTGTTTTCACTTTGAGTATTTCTAATTACCTTTACTAGGTATTATTTCCTTTACTCTTATTGGCTATTGAGAATACCTTGGTTTTGATTCTACAACATCCGCCGTTTCATGGCGAATAAAACCCATTTCAGTTAAGTGTCACAAGTAATTACGACGGCCAGTCATGTCAGTGTCACAGCAAAAAAAGGTTGATTTAGAAAACTAAAAGTAAGAGCGAAAACGGAAGTGAAGTTGCAGTGGATTTTACTTCCGCTTCCCATTGCGACAGTGACATAACACTTCTGGACCAATTACAGGGTCATTTAATAGAGAGCGAAGAAAAGCAGAGCCAATACATATACAATCTCAGATTCCTTTTGAACAGAAATAACACAGGCTTCTATTCTAGTATTCTCTGTAATGAAAATGAGGAACTTGATTTAGAGAGCTTTTGATTCTAAAACGCTCGTCATCTAGACTATTTTTCGCACCTGTAAGGCAAATTGAGCCGATTCCACTGCATGAGAATTCCATCACAGTCTTGTTTGACCGTGAGGTCCTGGACTCTTATATCTCCACCCATGTTCACAGTTATTTGACGTCGAACTCGGGTCGCTGCGTCACTTGGGATAGAGCGTTCCACAATGGAAACCATCTGATTACTCGTGACTTAAAGTGAAACGAAAAATAGTCAGATTAAAAAAGGATAAATGAATAAGACGAACGGTATCAAATGTCCAGGGTACTTACGAATTTTAAGCGCATCAAACTCATCGCGTAAGTGACCAAAGTCGTTGTTAATAATTTCAATGTCCTCCTCTGCAGCTATCGAGTGGAACAAAATAAGTTAATAAGTTAATAAGTTAATAAGTTAATAAGTTAATAAGTTAGCGAGGCCGGGTCTGTGAGAAATGGTGGTCCTGTCAATGGCGTTAAAGGAGACAAATCCACCGATCCATGCTGAGATAAGCCCAAACCCTTTCAATAACCCGCCATTTTTGTACAACCCTTTCACTTCCTAGATCTTATAGTAGTTCTCCTCTCTGACTGCCATACAATTTTTATGATGCTATAGTCCGTAGAATTTGGTCTTAAATCAACTATCCCCTAGATGATATTTTTCTTTATTCTCATCACAGCGACTTTCAGTGCAGTCGATTGCAGATGTTCGTTCTAAAGCCCTTCCAAACTTCCAAATATAACGTTACATTCGATTCGTTACATCTCGTTCACTGAATATTATCCACAGCTTTCCCCGCGATTGCACCTCTTTTTTTCAGCAAATCGTTATGGGAAAGCTTCAAGGTACACTTGGCCGAAATTTCTGGAAGGTAAACGCTATCTAATAGCAAGTTTTGAGAAGTATGAGGCCCTGACAGACGACATGGCTCTGAAACGGTGACATGAAGGAGCTGAAGTGATGATCACTGAATAACGAGCCGTCACGAAAATAGTGAAATCGGCGGCGACATTGGCGTTTTAAGAATCAGACAGCGACTTGCAGCGCAGTCGGGCAGAAGAAATTGTATTTTGCAATAAAGTTAAACTTTCCGTGAATATTGATGGTCTACTGTGTGACTGGAGGGGGGGTGGGGGGACCTGTGTCGTTTGACACCTTTCTTTCATCTTCTCATCTCATCTTTCTTATCCAAGGCTATTAGGTAGGTTTGGTTGATAATTATCCGGAAGTATAATGTTTCGGAAAGAGAATTACGAGAACGCATTTAGGTTACGTTCTGTTCTTAAGCATTTCTGATGTCGATATGAGTGGCTTCGGACGAAATTCCGACAGGGACATGCGAACCTTCCAAAATTGCGACGTAAAATGGTTGAAAAAATTCAGACGGGAGGAAACCAACGACTCCCCCCCCCGCCCCCCCTCACCCCATACTGGGCCTCAAGGATGGACGTGCCGAACATTGATTAATTTACACAAACATACAACAATACGAGGTTACAATTGCCTTCAAGATCTTCTTACTGCGCGCTAAGAAAATAAACAGTCTTAGAAAAGTCTATCGATTGGTAACAGTTTTTATTGTAATTACTTTGCTTTGAACCAATTCCAAAACGGATGTATTACTTCGCGCTCGTGTGGTTCGTGACTTTCGCGTGGGTTTCTCGCGAAGATACGACGGCCGGTCGCGAGAATGATCTTTTTGACTCCTTCAAAAAATTCGGTGTTGTTAAGTCTTTCCAGTTCTACAGCTTGGAGTTAGCGTACATGAAAATTAAACCAGGGCCGGTAAGATACGCAAGTTATTAAAACTCCCCATTTGACTCACAGGCGGCCCAAGCTCTCTTTGAGAACCACACAAGGAACACAATTTGCATATCGATTTAAAAGGATTTGTATGGGATTTTCTACAAGGTAGCCATAGAGATAGTTAAAAGTGAAAATATTAAATAAAAATGGCTTACCTTATTCCATACGTGTGTTGCTTGCTTCTGGTGTCATTATTTTACCGATTTCACTTGATTTAATCGTTTGTTTTTTTTTTTAATCCTGGTTTTCTACCACATAAAGAGAAAACCAGGATTAAAAAAACCGCTTAAATCAAGTGAAATCGGTAAAATAACGACACCAGAAGCGAGCAACACACGCATGGAATAAGGTAAGCCATTTTTATGTAATATTTTCACTTTTAACTATCTCTATGGATATCTTGTAGAAAATCCCATACAAATCCTTATAAATCGATATGCAAATTGTGTTCCTTGTGTGGTTCTCAAAGAGAGCTTGGGCCGCCTGTGTTTGACTCCGAAGTAATTATTGGGATGTCAATCAATGACTAAAAAAAACTGTTGGCGATACGTGCTTTACAGACCAAGCTGCACGTCCAGGCTTGTTATCAGTTATCTTTACCATAAAACATCACTGACTAATTTGATTTTTCTTCCAGTAAGACGGGTATTGTAAAAGCTTAAACTCCGCGAAGTAATGCCAGCCATAAAAAGCTACAGAAATCTTTAATTACGTCATTAGCGCATTTGGAATTCAGGGGAATGAATCTAGTATGAGGATTCAGTGAATCGTCCAAGCTACCTCTTCGAGAATTAAACTTTACAGAAGACTTTTGTTATCGCCTGACGAGTGCAATATTTAGGCTAATTCAGCCAGAAAAATAAATACAATTTTTCAATTAGTGCGACGATTGTTCCAGTTTGCTGGATGCAAAAACTGTGAGCTATTCGTGCTGTGACAAGACGATAATTCATTAAACATGCAACTCACCGTGCGTGAACGCGACACATGAAGAAAGCAAAGCCCAGAGCAAGAACATGGCTGAAGCGCTGCTTCGTGGATAACAGCACTAAATTGATTTCTTCCTCTTTAAAGGAAATGTCTGAGCTTCCCTTTCAGCTAAAGGGTAAGGGAAGTAGATATAATGTTACGAAATAAATTAGGTGATAAGTCACGCAACACATTTATGATGAGACAGCTGTGACGGGTGGGGTGGGGGAGGGGGTAACTGTCTGTCTATCAAGACTTATTGGAAGCCACGAATCTATCCATTCATGCATTTCCTACAAAACATATCTTTAAGGCGCTATGTTTTGATTTTCTGATACATCCATGGTAGGCATTACTAAAAGGAAGAGGAATTGTGAAGAAATGACCGAGGATGGCTCAGGATGAAAAAATTGGTGTAAAGTACTGATTTTTCAGGTTTCGTAAACTGTAATTTGGCCCTCAAGCAAGAAAAGCTCTTTGCTGTAAAGTTCTCTTTCCTGAAACCAACAGCGATACCGACCCTTCTAATCTCTAAAGAAGCATCCCCCCGGTTCATTGATTAATTGCGCTGGAACTGTTTCAAAGTTGTGTCACGATGAAACGGAATGTGATCGTTTCTGCACCTGGCTTTTGTGCTGGAGAAAAAGTCAGACGAATGAAAATTTGATGCAGACAGTGGTCAAGAGTTTTCACAGGCCATTATCATTTGTGGATTGAAAATAAGCATGATTTGTGGGAGACCGATCAAAAATTCTGTTGATTGACATACTTTGGTCTCAGAAGAGGGTTAAGTTACGCGACACAGAACTCTGCGTGAGGATTACTTCCCGCTGTGAATAAAAACATGCCACTCACGTTTGTCATCTATTTAAACTTTGTTTAAAAATCCGCAGCTAACCTGGCTACTGAGCGTTTTAGTTTGTGTTTCCCTACATATCGTGAGGTTTTTCCTGACGTCCAATTATAAAACGGAACGAATGGCGAACCGCGTGGTAGTAGCGGAGCGAAAAAAACGGAAGGTTTGGGTTTCGGCCCCCGGCGCCTTTACTAGCGCGCCTTTTACTCTTTCGCTCCGTTTACACTGTAGTAACAGAATGCCTGGAACAATCTATTGAAAGCTGTGCACCTAAGAAGGCCGTGGAAGATTCGTTAATGTAACCAGTGCTGTATAAAAACTCCTTTTGGAACTTCACTTCCTTGTCAGATGAACGCACGGTTTGCGAAAGACAACCCCGTACAGGGCCATGGGAACGAGGTTGTACGAAAGAGGCATTCCCCTAATATCTTTCAGTGCCCAAGATTTAGTTGAATATCAATTCTTCAGACTGTCCGCGATCCATTCGTTACAGATTAGCTCTGAGAATTTGGTGCTAAAATCAAACCATCTATCCTTATTGAAATGCTATCTTCTCATAACCTTTCTACAAATTAATTAGCATTTTAATAATTAGCAATATTAATAATTCGAGACAAGAAATTCTTTTGTGATCGGTCACTTGAGTAATTGAGGTAACTTTGACGAATTATTCGCTTGGGTAAACGAAAAATCGATGGGGAATATTGCTTTCTAAACTCTTTCAAACCCAAATGTCCCCTTTCCTTACAATTCAAAGACATCTTTCAGCAACTTCCCATGAAACAATAGACAGATTTATTTATCCGGATACAACACTAAAATCTTTAAACTAATTAACAGCTTATTTTTTTTCCTATTGGAGGCTACTGACAGTTAATCATCAGCTCTTGGCAGTAAGACGGCGATCCAGACCACAGGAATTATATAACACCAGCCAAAAGCTGAGGCTTGATGTACATATATAAATATATATCATTTTTGGCCCTGAGCTCTTAGATCTCTGGCTCGTGTTCACATATTTCTCACGACTTTTAACCTCGTTCCCAGGGTCCTCTCTCTTCCTCCCTGGAGAAAGTAGCAGAGAAAGAGAAAGGACCCTGGTAACGAGGTTGGAGAGCGCTTCGTTATTGGCAAGAACCACGTATTCATCATTTTCCTCATTATAAGCTAAAGATGACCAGCTTTCATTTCCTTTCGAAAAACAAGAAGGAATGCTCATAGTATAACACTTTCCATACAGTTAGACATCCCTCTCCTTAATGGAAATTATTCAGGAAGAGGGATGCGAACTAAGGGAAACATTCCCTAAAAAACCTTCAAGCATACGTCAACGTTCCCCAAACAAATAATACTGAATATAAAGGAAGCTAAGAGTGTTTGAAGTAAAGACGTTTGCCCTTGCAATGTGGAAGGACTTGTGGGTTCGCATGTCACGCAATCCGAGAGCAGCACACGGCAGTAAACGACAGCAGCTTCTGAAGCGAATGCACAGTCCATGTTTGGTGCTGATGCATGGTATGTACAAATTCAAAAACAGTCCTCAAATTTAAAAGAGTAAATATGGCAAACATCTTGAATTTACGGTTTGTTACCAGTTTCAAATCATATCCGTTCTCGGCCGCGTCGAACAAGAAGATTTTGCATTTTGGCTTGTTTTGTTCCGAAAAAACGGCTAAAACTTTTGAAGTTGGAAGTTAACCTGAGCAGCAGTAATGGTAAAGAGTGATCAAAATTAGCTTTTATTCAGATTAGTAACGATTTTTCGTCCCTCAAACGGCCTGTTGTCTTTTCCACGTGCGGATTGTCTTTTCCACGTGCCCACCTCCGGGCGATATTTCGGGATGGCCGCTCCTAATCAATGAAAGATTTTAGTGCTGTATCCGGATAAATAAATCTGTCTCTTTTCATGGCCAGTTGCTGGAGGATGTCTTGGAATTGTGAGGAGAGAGTACATCTGGGGTTGAAAGAGTTTAGTAAACATTATTTCCCTTTCAGTGGCCTTTGAAAACTTTTGACTAATGTCTACGTCATATACATATTTGAACACCCAGTGTGCAATTGTGTGTAATTTTAAATACTATGGTCAAACAGAAAGATCATTAAAGACCAGAATTGCGGAGCACAAAAAGGCAGTTGCAGGTTTTGACTTAAACTCCAAAGTCGCAAGCCATGTCCATCTTTTCGACCATAAAATGGATTTTACAAACGTCAGGGTCGTTGGTTTCGAAACTAATTACCACAAGAGACTTTTCCTTGAAGCCTGGCAGTCTACTTTGGATCCGAATGCTGGGAACGATCACATCGTACTTCCGGAAGCCTATAAAGATTTCGCGCGAGTATCAAATACATACTTACGCGCGCCAGCTTCGCGTCACGTCTTTAACTTTAAAATAGCGTATGATAACGATCTTCGTTTATCATATCACTGATGAAGGCTAAAGCATTAGCCGAAACGTCTGTTTCAGAAATAAAAACAGTCAGAGGCAACCAATTTCCATAAAACTCATGACATCTTCTGACTACACTTATTCCATTTGTATTTAATTTTTTTGTTTCCTTATCCCTTTGATATATTATAGAGACCATTATAGAGCTTAAGGCGGGGAAATGAAGCACGATCACATACAAAAACTTGTAGTAAGGTTTTGATCTACCATGGTAGAATGATGTCGGTCTACTAAAGTAACAGAGCGCTTTTTTCATTGAGTGTAGTCACAACGGCCAATCAGAAGAAAGGATAATACATTTAAGAGCCAATGAGAACTCAAAGTAAAACTATCTGCCTAAAGTGCGGGAAAACGCCGGTGACCAAATCGTGATTGGGTTTTTGGTTTTGCATCTAAGAGAATGGCGCGAGATTTCTAGGCCAATCACAGAGTAAAGTAAAGGAAACCAATGCAATCTCGGATTACTTTCGACATCTCAATTGAAAATTGCTTTATAAGGGATCGGTATTTCTCATGAGCAGGTGCCAATACAGGAAGTACCATTTTGGGATTCCTCAACATTGGACATTTCAATTGGCAAATTACACTGGACTGATGGTATTGAACAAGCTAACTCGAATTAACTGATGGGCTTAGATAAGCCGAGAGCAAAAAACTCTCTTTTGATGAACTCAGAACCTGTTAAGAACATTGGTGAACAACCCAGCTGCGGAAAGTGGGCCACCTCTTTGTTGGTTTTGAACATTTTTTTGACCTCGTCCGTGATTTTAAAGACAAGATGCAAAAATCAAAATGTTTCTTGAATAATTTTAAAACTAGGAGACTGATACAATATGCAATAATAAAACTTGCGACACTATTTGTCAATGCAGGAGAAACGTTGGAATTTTGGATGGATTGACACTCGATGTTGAAAATGACTTGATATACTGGACTGATGTCAAGTCCATGAGTATAGAGCGAGCCAACACGAATGGTCAGGGACGCGTGACATTACTGAGGGGCTTAGATAAGTCAAAGGCAATTATCCTTCACAAGACTAGGTTTGTAATTCCGAGGTATTATCCTTCACGGAGAGTGTCCTCCAAGGGGGGGAGGGGGAGGAGAGTACGGAGGGATTTCTTCTTACTGAGGGGCTTAGGTAAGCCAAGGGCACTTATCCTCTACAAGACTGGAAGGTTTGTTTTTCCGAGTTATTATCCTCAATGGCGAGTGTCCTCCAGGGGGTGGGGGAGAGGAGTACGGGGGGGGTGAGGGGGATTTCTTGATTGTGAACAAATTCTACTTGTCACTACCAAAAGAAATATATAATAACGGTATGGAGAATATGCATGATGATGTTAGAACGTAAAGCGTTAGCCAATTACCTACTTATACAACCAGGTGGATGTTCTGGACGGACTGGGGAGCTGTTCCAAAGATTGAAAGAGCTCATTTGGATGGAAAAAACCGATGGATTGTCGTTTCGGGAGATTTAAAATGGCCAAATGGTTTAATCATCGACGAAGCTTCCCAGACAATCTTCTGGGCAGATGCCGGTCTCGACAAAATAGAGACCTCCGACTTAACGGTGAAGTGCATCGTTTGTTTTTTCGTTCTACTTTTTCCTTTGAGTATATCCCTCCTCACAGTCGGTGACGATTACTTAAAGTAATGTGTTTTCGAGTTTTCTGGTGAGATACTGGGGACAAGTCCTTATTTACCGCTAGGGGAGAGGGGTGGGGTCGGTCGAAGGATTTTGATTGTGTCGCCATAAAATTTATCTGATCTTTCTACAAGGCTGGGTAATATTCTTATACTCCCCTCCCTCCTCTCTCATTACTTTTTCTTTTTTTTTTCATTTTTCGATAAAATTGGTCTCATGATTGATAACGTTTTCTTGCAGGGACGTTGGCGTCGTGTACTGCTCAGTTCTCCGTACTTGAATCATCCCTTTTCCCTTGCCATTTTGAACAACAGGTAAAAATCACACTGCATGTAATTGCAATCATGGTAACATTGTCAGCTGCTTAGAAATAATTCGTCCGATTACAAATTTTAGCTGCCTTGTGATCACAAAAATTTGTTTAACTGGATCTCATTGAGCCGTTCAAGGCCATTCTCTGAAAGTATAGTATTTAATGCCGTTTTTTTATTACCCAAGGAGACCGGAGGGTTGTCGCCTAATTGGGGAGGGGAGTTTGGAGCATTTTGGTTGTGTCACATAAACCCCACCTCCGAAGGGTCTGAAGTAAAGCAATCTGTTTATTATACAAGCAACATATGGCAATCTGCGGTCTTTCCTTGCACTTAGGTGGCACGGAAAGCCGTAAAAATCTTGAACAAAAGCTCATCTTTCAAACCGGCAGTCTAAATCCCACAGGGATCAATGAACGCTTTTCATTCCACTAATTTATTCATGTTTTTCTCGTTGCCATGCACCCACCAATAATTAACGTAGCTCCATTTTCTGCCCCACAATTCCTCTATTCGCTCCGACGAAGGGCTAAAGCTCGAAACGTCAGCTTTTGTAATCGTTACGGTGGCCAATTTACCATTTCAACTTTGTTGATATATCCAAATTATTTCGTTATTCCCACCGACGCAGCCCTAAACAGTTTCTTTCGAAACTATCAGCCTTTGTTTATTATACTCCTTTATGCTCTGTTAGTGAAGACTGATTCTCCCCTTCTGTACCTCTAAAATCCTTCAAACCTCTCCTGCACGCGATGGTGACAATTAATGACTGGCCCGGTTGCGCACGTTTAGTTGCTCGATTTTTACATAGTACTTAGTGATCACCAGGCCATCCGTAAATGAAAATGCATCACTGGCTCACTAGCTAACTCCATCTTTCCGATGATTTTTTTCTACTTAAGATAATAATGGAAATAGGTGTGGACGAATTTTTACGGAAAATGAATCACATTCGAATTTAATGAGAAAGAGAGAAAAAAAAAAAAACCATGGAATGACAGAGTCAAAGAAATACAGAAAACAGTTGATTAATGATTATGTCGTAACCACTAGACCTTATTTAAGACAGCTCAACCAACTTTCTCGTTCTTACACTTTTTTTCGTCTTCCCTTTACGTTTCAGGTTGTTCTGGAGTGATCGGGAGACAGGTGGCATTTATTCGGTTGATAAACAAACTGGTAAAAACTTCGCAACGGTAGCGCAAGGAATTGAGAGCCCAACAAGTTTTGCACTTTTTCAAGCAATGCCACGAGGTTGGTAAAGGCCTGTTTATTACACAGGCATATACTTGACGAGTTGCTTCTTCAAAGTGAGGAATATCCAACTAGCTGCCATTAAAGTCTCCTTGACGCTCACAGTGCCTCTCTGTCCAACCAGACGTGAGGATGAGCCTTGCATCTCATTGAGGAGGAACACAGCGGTCAAGCGCATGGCATGCGCAACTGCGTCAGCTACTGCCAACCGTGCGCCAATTTTCCACGCAGTCTTTTAAAGAAAATATCGGGAAAAGAGCTGTCAGGCTAAATTTAAGGATTTAACTTGAAATGTTCATCGAAATCTGATGTGTGTTGTTTGCTTATAGTTTTCTTGCGAACAAAATTAATGCACGTTGACGCATTTTCACGCTAACGAATTATACATACTTACATTTTAACTGCAGTCGACGCAAGCTTCCGTTGTCCAGGCCCCCGCCACCCGAAAGATGGCTCCAGGCACCCCTCCCCTGAAGGCGATGATTACCCACAAGGCGCTATGATACGTTACACGTGTTTTCCTCAGTATGAGATTCGTGGTCCCGTGACTCGTACGTGTTTGGCCGACGGTAAATGGAGTGGAAAGGCCCCCAAATGTCTCAGTAAGTAGACCTGTTTTAATTACAGGAGTTTGTTCGTACTTTTTTAGAAGTTGGGGAAGAAGGGGAGAAGGGTGAGCTAAATCAGTTACCTACGATAGATGGCTGAGCTCAATCGACCTCGATAGGTAGCGTCCACTGAGTCTCATTGGCGTGCATCACCGAGTGTCTTCATCGTGATGGCCAGCGCAGAACATGGTTGCCAAACAAACTCAGTCGATGAAGGAATCAATATATCCCAAAAAGTTTGACCAAATAGTTTAAAAAAAGTTTTTATAAAACTCGACACGACGTGATTTCAATCCAGTAAAAAACTAACAGAAAACGTTGTCTTCGTAACAAAGGAGAGATCCCAAAAGTTGCAAATTATTCAGTCCGGCTAAAAGAACATGTACCAAAATTTTTTCTGTGGAATCAAAGCGGGCAATCCCGGAGGCAAACTAAAGTCGAGTAGCCAATCGGATCACAGGATTCGGTTCCACCGGGCATTTGTGTATAATACCTAGAATAATAATAATAATAAAAAGAATAAAAGATACAAATCTTTATTTTTCTCAGCTCCGCCACGATTTTGGCAAGTGCCGAGCAACGAGACTATTAAAGAAACAAAAAGCGCCACTCTACTGTGTTCGGCCTCAACCTCTGATACAAAAATCACGTGGTACAAAGATGACAAAGTCGTGCACAAAAGTACTTTTGCTGTCTTGTCAAGTGGTAATCTGTTGATTGTGTTCGTTACTCGCGAGGACGAAGGCTGGTATGTCTGTAATGCAACGAACGAAGCAAGCACCAAACTGGCTCGCGCATATCTGACGGTGTTGCGAGCGCTGGACTCAGGTTAGTCTCATCACAAGACGACCAAAGCAGAAAAATTATTGTTGTGCATGGGTTTTAAATTTTAAGCTGCCATTTATCATTATTTTATACTTGAGGCAAACTTCGCCGGACACGTGATAAAAATCGCGTAAATCGACATTTAAATATACATGCAAATATTTCAGCTTCTTCTTTGGCTGAGAGAGAGGAATTTTTTCCTTATTGAAATTCCTCTTACTTATCTTTGTAGATTCGAATTTGTTTTGCGTCATGCATCGGTTTACCTTGATAGCGGCAGATTTGTGTAGTACCAGGAGTCATGGAAACGCGAGGTTTAACCATAATTATAACATAACCAAAGTAAAGCGCGCGCTCTGATTGGTCAATTTAGCGTCCCCCATTTGCCCATGGGTGTACGCTGATGACGTGAGCAAATGCAAAGACTATTTTTCCGCGCGCGCTTGTTTTTTTCTGGTCACGTAAGATTTGTCAAACAAAAGGGAACTCTTTAGCTACAATGTGTTAATGTTATGTTATAAAACAAATGGTAAACACCACAGCGTACACTATTGAGTTATGGATGCACTTGGGAGGTTTGCTAAGCACTCAAGAAGCTAGAGTCGCTCTCGGCTATCGCCTCGAGCGACTCTGACGCTTCTTTCGTGCTTAGCAACCTCCCGCGTGCATCCATAACTCAATAGTGTACGCTGTGGTGTTTACCATTTGTTAAATCTTTTCCATTCAGTCTTGCTCCTTTACTGAAGAGAAGTCAAAATGGCGCAACGTTGTTTGTTTTATTTCACTGTGTTTGTTGTGTATTTTAGATTGTGGTAAGCCAACCCTAACGAGACGTGGGAGAATCGTGGGCGGTACGAAGGTGGAAGCAGGTCACTATCCCTGGCAAGTGAGTCTGTGGAACAAGAAGGCTAACAAACACTTCTGTGGAGGATCACTTGTGTCTGAGAGATGGATTGTCACTGCTGCTCACTGTCTCACTCTTGGTGGTAAGAGTAAGAGGTATTTTACGCATGCGCTATCGGATATAAGGATCGAGGTTGCCTTTAACCAATAATCAAATCTCAGTCTGTCTTCATCAGCTCGGTTTGACTTAAATTTTGCTCTGAGTTCCGCGATGACACATCCGAGAGTGCTTTTCCCACCAAAAACCCAGACCCCGCACGGAAAACGAGGCAGGAGTGAGGCCGAGGGATTAGACTGCCATTGACCCTTGTGAAAGGTTGTGTGATAATTTTGAAAAGCTGAAAGTCTTAGAACAGTTTTGAAATGGTTTTGTGCTGGGGAGAACAAAGCTATGATGCATCTGCTGGTACATTTTTTTAGAAGTAACAATAACGTTTAACTCGTGGCACCTCGAAATCCTGAGAAATTCTAAGCTGTTTCTGATAGCAAAGAAAGACTGACGGCAAGGTTAAAAATGGAAAATCAACTGCAAGCAAAACTGACTGAAAGTAATTGCAGAAACAGGAATACTCCCTAACCCTTAAAACACTTAAATCAGTGTGCATATATATGCATTTCCCATGGTACTCTAAAGGAGAATTAATCAAAAGCTACCATATTCATCGCTTATTTCCTATAATCTCATGGCCTTCATTCTTGATTTAGTGGTACAACTGTAAGGAGAAATTAGATAAATTTAAGGGTAAATATCATAGGTGACAAATTACTCTTTAATTTTGGCGCGAAATTTCAGGGTTAATTTTAAATTTCACACCTGAAATTACAAAATTGCCATGGTAACATCTCTTGTATCTCGATCAGAGCCAAGATGGCGTCGAGATTTAACATGGTGACCCTTGAAGTTACGAAATTAAAAGAAGCGGCCGAAAATTTAAATACGCGAAAGAGCACAATTATCTTGGTGCGAGTTTTTGAGAAGTGGTGTGACGAAAATAGCCTTGAGGAAAACCTGGAGATGTTTTTTCCCGAGCAGTTGGATAAAGTACTCGAGCGATTTTACGCCTCCGTCTGTAAACAAGACTTAATTTGTCACCCACGATATTTAAAAGGTAATCAAATGGTTTTCACTCGTTGCCATTTGATTACACATACTAATCATACAAAATCGATGTTACACCTGTGACAAATTAGAGTATGTAAATCCACTCTGGCTGGTTGACCTATGTAATCAGTTGTATCATTTAGCATTTTTACTCCCAAGATCAAAATATTAACTTTTTGTACTGTACTCCATACATTGCTTATAACTTTGCCTTCGAGAATCAAATCAAACAGTATCCCCAAATTTGTGTATTCCTTTCTTCTCATGTCCGTTTTACTTGCAAGGAGAAATTTTTACCTGGTCACTCCTGGAAGTTAAAGCTTGAGGACTTCATCTTCCACAGGTCTATTACCAAGTGATATTGAGGTACGCCTCGGTAAATTGTACTCTAAAAAAGCTGAACCATCCAGAGAACAGATCATCAGTCTGGACAGGATCGTATTTCATCATCACTACGATAGTGCCCGTGCCGACTACGATGCAGATATCGCTCTTATTCACCTTAAAACGGACGTCATATTCACTGATTACGTCAGACCTATCTACCTTCCTCTGCGGAGTATAGACGATGATAGCGAGTTGCTTAAGACTGGGAACATTGGGGTCATTACAGGTTGGGGCCGAAAGAGGGAAACCGGTCGGGAGGTCCTTAGAAGAATGCACCAAGTCAAAGTACCAATAGTGGACCAAGTTTTGTGCCAGGCAGCACACAAGAAACATACCGTCACATCGAATATGTTCTGCGCAGGTTATTATAATGGCACACTTGGTGACGCGTGCGCGGGAGACTCGGGTGGACCGCTAGCCATCGATAATGGTCAAACTGCTAGCGATGATGATCAACGTTGGGTACTCGCAGGCGTCATATCCTGGGGAGATGGTTGCGGTAGAATTGGCAAATACAGCGTCTACACTCGGGTGTCAAAGTTTGTTCACTGGATCTATTTTTATGTCAGTATGGGCTGACAATTGAGTACGACACGGTATTTTCTAGAAACTAGGAGTTCCAAAAAGTAATGTAATGCGCGTTTTAAAAAAGTAAAGTCCAGTTATTAGCTAGCAACCCTGAACGTTGTATTCTGGCCAAATGTCATGGGGAACACAATAGTTATGGTAAAAATTCTGAGGTAACAAAGTTGTCGAGCGGCGCATAGCCATAATGAAATAAAGTCTGTATCAAGCTACTGACTTTAAAACTGTCTCTCAGTAACGTCATATGTTTTCAAAACAGCCTGGTTCTTCATATTCTTGCTCAGGTTAGGCCTGGGCTTCATTAGAAATGCAGAATACAGAAGCTCACGTTCTGACATTCTCAAATCATAACGCTGATGCAGACCAACTGTTAGAAATTTTGGGGTGGAAAAGTCTTCGGGGTGGGAAAAGTTATTATAACGACAAATCAGAAGAAAGAAAAATGTCTTTAAGAACCAATGACAACTAACAGCAGAACCGAGCAAAGTGCCTAAACCGCGGGAAAACGCGGGTGACCCAAGTCGTGATTGGTTTTAGTTTTGTATCTGATTGGTTGAAACCAATGCCATCTCGAATTACTTTTGACAATCGATGGAAGCTTGCTCTAAATCTAAAGAGCAGGATACAGACGAGTCAGTAAAGCTTTACCTCGTAACAATTTAATCATAATTGAAGCTACTCTGACTTACAAATTTATTTATCTCCTTGGAAAATGTCTCTGTTATACAAAAGTCTTCACTAATTAGCGCATATATAAACCGAGACCAAGATATTATGCAGAATATATCAGAATTTCCACTATAAAAGGGTGAGCTAGAAAAGTTCCTGTAATTGAATTGTCCATAGTGTTCCGCTTTGACCGTGAACATAGTCCAGCTACGGTGCACTGGGTACGAATTACTGAGGATCACTCTTCAGGAAGCTGCTTTCTCCTCTTGAATGTCTAATTAAAATTCATACAAGACCACTATCAGCGTATTTATCATTAAAATAAGTATTATTGATAACAACACTGCGTTTTAGAACCGAAGTTAAAGCTTCATGGTCTTGGTTGACGTCAGAGGCACGTGATCGTAGCATGCAAAGTCGTGACCGTTCGTGTCAGGATCGTAATACGAGAATTCAGTGAACCCGCAGTGATCGTTTTTTTCGTCGTAGTACTTCGGAAACACTCAACAAATGTTTGTTAACAGAGACTGCTTGCTCGTTAAATTCAACATAAGGAAGCGAGGGAAAATGGAAGAGAAGAGAATAGAAAGGAAAAAAGAAAGGAGAGTGGGAAACCATGGAGAACTTGATTTTCTATTCGAATTTTTGTTCAATGAGAGATAAGTCATATCTAAAAAAATTACAACACAAAGCCAAAATCTCTGCTATAGCGTTAGAAGTTTTCTGTGACGATGGAGTCTCTCCCAGAAGAAGGTAGGCTAGCTAAACTAGAGATTTCTCACTAAACTGGCTACATCACAAGAAAACACGCTGACACATGTCGGACTCAACAATCGAGCAACTTTATTTTACGAGGGAATTCCGTTTACAAACATGCATATCAATAACCTTTTCGGATAATAACCGCCATTTATTCAATTATATTAATCAACTTTTTATAAATCTTAGAAAGTCTTTAATTTAATTTTTTTAAATATAAAATAAGTTCCTTTCCCATTTAAAATAATCTGTTCATTTTAATAAATGTA
The DNA here is from genome assembly GCF_964205215.1 of Stylophora pistillata. Classification (NCBI taxonomy): domain Eukaryota; kingdom Metazoa; phylum Cnidaria; class Anthozoa; order Scleractinia; family Pocilloporidae; genus Stylophora; species Stylophora pistillata. Next base: position 4,167,750 of record NC_142532.1, on the reverse strand, counting down.
ACCTGTAATCCAAAATATAGAACTTTAGGAGTTTCAAAATTATTTCCCTCTTAGAAATTTACTCCAATCTGTAGAGAGCATTTAATAATAATTGACACGATTGCAATAACAGTAACTAGTTCACACTCATACCAGCATGTGAGACATTTTCATCCAATTCTTGACCAGAGGATTCAAATTTGATGTGATAGCAAAAGCTAGACACTAAATTTTTCCTGGGAACTTTTAGTTACTCTTCCCAAATCTGTGCATCAAACTCCAACAATCCAGCAACAACACACTTTTCTCTCAAAGACCAACAACAAAAACATGTGAATACTACAAACTGGTTTCATCTGCCTGAGCTAATGCTGTTCTTTTGCTATTCTTGAGCTACCACACGGTGTAAGTTGTCACCATGTAGCTACCTCTTGCCTCACTGTATGAATCTGAGTGCAGAATAATCACTGACATCTAAACTCATGCAAAAGTTCACAATTTTACCACTTCAGCACAATCAACTGAGTGCTCAGTGCTTTTACAACTGCTTAAATATCCTATAATAAATGCATTCAACATTTTCTTGAAGTAACCTGTGCTTAATTAGTGCTCTCACTCGCAAAAGCTTCCCTAGGACAGCACAGTTTTATTTTCACAGAGAAGTTCAAACATGTGATCAAGAAGCTTCAGAGTGATTTGGTAACAATACCGCCTTGATTTAAAATTCAAAATGATGATCAGTTTATTGGCATCTGTCAATCAAATCGTTTCATCTCTCAGAACAAAGCACACTTGCCTGATTGTTTAGGAAGTGTATTTTTCTCCTGAGGTTCGACGTGCTTCAGCTTAGACTGGTCAAAGGTTTTCACTTCAGCTCTTGTCTCGGTTGCTTCTTCGTTGATTTCTGTTAGAAAATTGACAGAATTGCTTTTATCACTAAACAAATTAACCCTGGAAGACAATTTAACACTTTAACCTCTCAAGGCCAGTGACTAACACCTAATTTCTCCTTACAATATCCCCCCTGAATAAAACATTAAGGTCACAAGAATAAAGGAAATGATCACCAACTAAAAAAGCTCTCGAATGTTGAACACATTCTCCCTGACAGCACCATAGGATGCGTAATGAGAACAGTACGGAGAATATATATATCTTATTAACCAAGCGCGAGGGCCGTACTGGGAGAATATCGGCCCGAGGTCTTGACAGTATGGACCAAGGGCCGATATTCTTCCAGTACGGTCCCAAGCAAGCTTTGTGAATAAGAGATTTATTATACAACTGAAGTTCAGAGGGACATAAGAGCAGTGTCATTCGGGACCATTCGGGACAGTGCCTGGTCCAATACTTAGAGAATATTGACCGGCAATAGAGCATTTTGATTGGTTGATTTTAGTTATTGGCCCTCTGACTGCCCGAGTTGTGTAATAAATTATGCATACTGATGTTAGGGTGTAATTTAAACTACTTTCCCCAGTTTTTCGCAGCCAAAGAAGTAGTATGGAAGACGAAGACACACTTCTGCGACCAGGGCAAAGTAGCAGTGTTGGAAGTGATAGACAATGTGGATTACCTTCTTGAAGTTGGTTTTAGACCGATTCTGGTCTGTTGAGAAACAGATGCTGGTTTTCAAGACCAATCAACAACAAAAGCCAAAGCAAATCCAATGTAATTCCAGATTTCAACACTCAAAACACCAGCTTAAGAAACTCTTTAAGATAGCCAATTTATTTAATCAAGTATCTTGTAATAGTGGGGGCACAGTGACTTCATGTTTGGTGCGCTTGACCCCAGATCGCATGGTCCGGGTTCGAGCCATGGCTGGGACATTGTGCTGTGTTCTTAGGCAAGACACTTTACTCTCACAGTTCCTTTCTTCACCCAGGTGTATAAATGGGTACTGACAAATTTAATGCTGGGGGGTAACCCTGCGATGGACTAGCATCCCATCCAGGGGGAGTAGAAGTACTCCTAGTCGCTTCATGCTACAGAAACCGTAGTTAAGCGCCAGCCCGATGGGCCATTGGCTCGTAAACAGACTTAACCTTTATTTTTATCTTGTAATACCCCCCACAAATGCAACACTACAGTTTCTTTAAAAACTTACCCCCCTGTTCCCTTAACATCTGTTACGGTACTTTCATATACTGTACTTACAACTTCCCCCATGCTGTCAAAAAATACTGTACACATACCTTCCTTGGTAGGAAGATGGGTCTTGTCCTGAGTTTCAACATGTTTCAGTTTCTTTGACACATCAAATCCTTCAATTTCCTTTAACTCTGCTGCTTTGTCAGGTAACTTGTCTGGGATCAATTCCTCTCTCAACGTTTGTGCAGTGGGCGTTGGGTTTTTCTCTTCTGTTTCAACATGCTTCAGTTTCGACTTGTCAAATGATTTAACTTCAGCTCTGGAGTTCGTCTTCTCTTCTTCGATTACTGACAAATGAAAAATAAAAGAAGTTACAAAAGAACAGCCATGGAGATAAAAAATTCATTTCCTTAGCGGCATGAGAAATTTTTGTGGCAACGTACAGCTGATCTTAACCCTTTTCTGCTTGGCAGTGACACGCATCTAATTCCTCCAGACAGTACCACCCCTGAATCAAACATTAAAGATCAAAAGAATACAGTAAATGATTTCCAACTCAAGAAGCTCTTGAGTGTTAGAGAAATTCTCCTTCAGGGCTTGAAATTCAAAAAAAAATTCTCGATCGCAATTTGCGAGCAATTCCTTAAATTTAGTCGCAAGTTGGAAAATTTTAATCACAAAACTAAACAACCTTTACTGGAACTGGAAATTATAAATGAAGATTTCCTAGAAATTTCATGAGTGTTGCACAACCTAGTTTCTGAAAAAGTGCCCCGACAATAGGTTTCTCAGCAAGAAATCAATGATAAAAGTCACAACATTTAACTTGAATTTCGCAGGATTTCTTGCATAAAACTACAGCAACCAGTAACAAGTAGGACACAAGGCTGTTAAATATAATTTATTTATAAGGTAGGCTGTAAAAGTGTTGCAAAATCGCTACCAATAGAAAAATTTTAGTCACAAAAGTGAAATCTTTATTCACAAATGCACCTGATATCAAGCTCTGTCCTAGCAAGTGCCATTAAAATTGCATAGAAACAGTATTATATAGAACTTGCATACTGATCACATGATAGGATGTAAAGGGTTCAAACTGTTACGGCACCTGATTTTGTCGGTAAAACTTCCTTCTGTTGGGTCTCGACATGTTTCAGTTTGGACTGATCAAACGATGCCACAGCTGAGCGGTCCGGAAGTTCATTTGGCCTCAATTCTGCCACAATGTCTAAAAAGTGGACAGAAGAAACAATAAATTAAGTAATGTGCATCAGGGCTCAACACTAATGGTGCAGACAAGTAGAAATTCAGTTTTGGCAAGTGGTTTTTGATTTCCACTGGCGAGCCAGTTTGGTTAGTAAACAAACTGAAATTGTCATAACATCTAAGTTGTCACTTGGCTAGTAAGTTGAAAAGTTAGTGTCAAGCCCGACGCATCTTTACATCTGGCAATCAAAAATAACAACCAAACTAACCTCCAACTCCTGGTAATGTTACTTTTTCATTTGTCTCTACGTGCTTGAGCTTGCTGTGATCAAAAGTCTTAACTTCTGCTCGTGACTCAATCGTTTCCACCTTGATGTCTAAGAAAACAAAATAATTATGCCGAGTCATATGAAAAGATGAAACAGCAAGAATTCTCTTTACCAATTTCTGAGAGGTCTGTACCTATTTTCTGAAACAAATTTCAAGGACTTTTCCACGAGTCAGATTGATTTTTCCAGGACTCCAAATTTCACTTTCAACCCTCTTCTTCCCAAGATTTCAAAGGGAAAAGACTGGCTGGATCCACTAAGCCAAATCTCACCAAACCACTCCCAGGATGCAACTAATGAATTGCAACTAAGTTCTTATAATCTTAGGATATATCAACAAAGTTGAAATGGTAAATTGGCCACCGTAATGATTACAAAAGCTGACGTTTCGAGCGTTAGCCCTTCGTCGGCGTTAGCCCTTCGTCGTCCATTCGCTCTGATGAAAGGCTAATGATCAAAACGTCAGCTTTTGTAATCATTACGGTGGCCAATTTACCATTTCAACTTTGTTGATATATCCAAATTATTTCGTTACTCCCACCGACGCAGCCCCAAACAGTTTCTTTCGAAACTATCAGCCTTTATTCATTCTTATAATCTTAGCTTGAGTTGGTCCTGAGCCGTCTAAATGACACACACTGAATTTAGTTGCACTAATTTTCTGTTTCTTAAAATGTACTTTTATTAATTTTGTTTGAGTGAACTTAGCTGCACTGTAACAAATATCAGCCTCACCATCTTGTGATGGAAGCAGTACTTTCTCTGTGGTGTTCACATGTTTAAGCTTTGACTGATCAAACTTTGTTACTTCTGAACGATCAGGCAGTACATCAGGCATCAGCTCTGCTCGGATATCTGCATGGTAACAAGATAATGATGATCCAATTAATTTTCTTCGAGTGAATAGATTCTAGAATCAGAACTTAACCCTTAACTCTCTGAAGTGATTAACTAGTAACTCTTCCTTGGAATCTCCAAACATCATCCAGCAAACAGGTTAGGAGAATACTCAATTGTATCTGGTAGAAGTTGTTATCATGATCTAACACCAAGTTATATGTATTTACGAATATTTATACAGGGTAGGCCAGTTTAGCAAATTGCTAGTTTAAATGGGGTGCTGTGAAATAATAACACCCACCCATCCCACAGTAATCTCCTGCCTGGGAAATTAACGTTTCCTACCCCTAGCCCTGCAGGAGACGGGGACTACGGTTTATTCGTCCTTATCCGAGAAGACTAGAATATCTATCCATTTCTTGATATCATAGAAAGATAGCAAATTCTTCTCGGTTATTTTAAGACCATGAGTATTGGTCCGGCCGGGGCACAAACCCTCGACCTCCCACACAACACAACCCGGCACTCTAACCAATGGAGCTAACTGGGGGATGGTGAGTTTACTACAAAATGTGTAGCAGCTAGAGTGGAGAATTAACAATCAGATCTTTCACAACCAGGAGTGACTAGTAAGTAATTTCTCCTTGCACTATCACCACACTCTAAACCAAAAGGCTGATGAGAAACAACATATCAACAGGCTAATATTTACTGATTAGAAAATGATGAAATTCTTAGAGCTAAAGCTATGAGAAATACACAGCAGTGCGTACCTCCTGCTCCAGGTAATGTATTATCCTCTTTGGTTTCAACATGTTTCAATTGACTCTTGTCAAATGATTTAACTTCTGCTCTGGAACTTACAGTTTCGTCATGAATGTCTGAAGAGAAAGGAAATAAAAGTATAAATGTATAGAATAATTATGTTTTTATAAGATGATGTAATTTTGTAGTTGTAGGTTTATTTTGTGGGATATTTCTTATGTTATTTCTATCATGTAAAGTGCTTTTGGACTATTGGGAATTAGCACTCTATAAATACTGTACATCATCATCATTATTATTATTATTATTATTATTATTATTATTATCATCATAAATGACATCAAACTGAAGTAGGTCATTTGAAAGCTTGTTTCCCAGTTTTTCACACCCCTACCCTAAGGGCAAAACTCCTCATATGAATTTAGGCTTCCCTTTAAGACTTAGTTCTATCATGAAATCACAAATACCTTGTTGAGTCGGCAGAACAACTTTTTCTGTGATAGGCACATGTTGCAACTTATTTTGGTCAAACTGTAGCACCTCTGAACGGTCTGGCCGTTTGGATGGAGGGGGCATTCTCTCTGCAGTGAGATCTGAAATCATAACATTAGAAATTTAAGGTATCAATAATCTGATTGTGCAATTACAGTAAGGAGCTTGCTCTCAAATCACTCATTTCAGAATGAAGAGAATGGGTGATGAGGTTGTGCCACTCACTGCAACATGCCAGAAAATTGATAAAGTAAAATGTACCTTGCGCAGTGGGTAGATACTTCTTTTCATCGGTCTCCACATGTTTCAGAGCACCTTTGTCAAAACTCTTCACTTCAGCTCTTGATTCAACAGATTCCTCTGCGATAACTACAGAAGAAAAATTTTACCATCACAATTTGCTATTTCACTCTCTCTCTCTCTAATAATCCATGTTTTGACCATTTCAGAAGTTTCCTAACCCAGGGATTTCAATTATTGCAGAAGTAGGCATATATTAGGACACAAGTTGGCAGAAGACAGTTTAGCATTAATCAAGGCAGATTTGTCACCAGTCTTTCTCTTCTATCCACTCAACATGGCACACAGTGAACTGATTGTGCTGTTGATTGAACTGTTAGAACTTGTCACAAAAATCACCCAACAACCAAAAAGGAGGCAAAATATCAACAAAGTCACCTTTAGAATTATTATATTGAATGTTTTCCTAAAAACACACGAAAACTGGAAGGTGAAATGGCCGTTGTGGAGAGTAGCCACTGGAATTTGCCGGATGCTGGCTTCTAATGAAATCCCTGCTAACCACTTAACCCTTTCACTCCCATGATCTCATTAGCAATCCTCCTTACTGTCTCCTATACAATTCTCATGATGTTAGTTTGGAGAATTCAGTATTGGATCAACTAATAATCTTGTCACTTATCTGCACATTATTATATTGACATTGCAAGGAGAAATTCTGTCTTGGTCACTCAAGGGAGTTAACAGGTTAGGAGGATCCTATTTATTTATTCTTTTCCCAATCTCCACAGACAGGGGTATACCTGGCATCTCAGTTTAACTCCACTCCTAGCATTTATTGCGAGGTTAGTAGAATTAACTTATCTACTGTTGTTTTAAGTGTAAGAGCCATTATGTGTAGATAATGAAAAGCATACCCTATAAAAAACCCAAATCTACTGCTAAAGTACCATTGTGGCTCTTGATTTTGTTATGATGGTGACCTCCAAATTTACACTTTACAAAAACCATTGCCCAACAGTAAAAAACAATACACACTTAATTTCCACCAGTGTGCTGCATGAATGAAGTTCTGATAGTATAGGGAGATACCTGCATCATTCCAGTTCATTTACCTTCTTTGGTGGGGAGAACATTGCTTTCCTTTGTATCAACATGTTTCAGTTTTGATGCATCAAACTTTGCCACCTCAGAAACATCTGGGAGTTTTTCAGGCCGCATCTCTTCACGAAGCTCTTAAGAAAAAGCGAAAAAAATTACATTTGGAAGCTCCTCAGTATGTGTAATATCTGAATGTACCCAACAGTGATGTTCAAAGTTCAGTGTGGCTGTTATAATTTCATAGAGGTGCTCACTGAGTTCGGGGCTATTATTATGCACCTTAAGTAACTCTAACACTTCTCTTGTGCTCTCCAATCTTTCTTTGTGGATCCTTGACTCAATATAAAATGTGAAAACTAAACATGAACCAACTCTTGGTAATAAAAAGGCAACAGTTCTTTCAGATCAGCTTATCACATGAGGATACACGGACACTCTTCACCTTGAATGATGTTGTCAAATTTGAGAATGCTCATATGTTTCTTAAAGGCCAAAGACATTTCTTTAAAATTACTTCAGAGAATTTGGGACCTACTCGCTCAAACTGATGAGTCAATATATTCTCAACATCTGGATTGGGTATTTATAATGTCAGGAGAAGCTCCATGTTTTACCTTTTGCTCCAAAAATCTCATTAATAATTCCTCTCACTGTCTGTCATATTATACTTAAATAAGTATTTTGGAGAATTTGTTATTGGATCATTTCATATTTCTCTCCTTGATATTTTTTCTTTATTCTCAGCACTTGACTGCATGATATCATATTGATATTGTAAGGAGAAATTACATCTTGGTCACCCCCGGGGGTCAGAGGGTTGAGATGATAAGAGATTAAGGGTTTACTCATTTATAGCCAACAGTCATGGCAATAGACCGGTTCACGCTCTTGAGTGCATGCTGGGTAATTAGGGCAAGCAAATCCAAAATGGCGGATACGAACAACACTCTTTTGCTCGATCTGAATACTTATAGTTCAATATAGAAGTCACAGCTACATTTTGAGCTCTTTATGTTATTGCCATCTCGCTCAAAAGTCGTTGACAGTTCAATATCCCAACAACACGATCATGGCCACGCACCTCGAAGATTTTTTGGAACTTTCATGTGGGGAATTGCAGTTTTATCTTAAACAGCGAGGTTTGCCCTCTGGAGGGACACACTCGGATCTTGCTGCTCGTGCTTTGGTAGCTTTTGAACATAAAACGCCTATTCGAGATTCGGCCGAAAGCCAAGCCAAGTCACTACAAAATGAACATGTAGAACTACTACGCACATGCGGTATAAAGGATCCGTTATCCATGGTCGATTGGGAGGACTGTGTAACAAAGTGGCCGCATACAAACATTGGTCAAATATTCTCGTTTATACTTGGAAAAAAAGCTTTCGACACTGACTATATTGGTCAATATAAAATCAGAAAAGCGTATTCATACTTTAAAAGTGGTTTTGTGCACACTGTATACTCAAAAACAATTCATGGACAAGACAAAGTTCTGTTGTTTGCATCTGTCACTCCATCTCAAAGAATTCGCGAAGAACCTCATAAAGTGTGGATAATTTGTAAATCTCCCGGTGAAATTCTTGGGGCATATTGTAGCTGTACAGCTGGATACAGTCAGTGCTGTAATCATGTCATAGCCCTTTTATATAAAGTTGAGTTTGCCAACCAGAAAGGTTTCACAGATCCTTCCTGCACAGATAAGGCATGTGTGTGGAATAATACTAGCAAGAAAGACATCCAACCCATGAAATTAAAGGACATGGTGTTCCAAAGCCACAAGGTAGTCAAAGAAAACCCAAGTTATGCTATTAATAGCAAGGAAAAACAGAACTTTGATCCTCGGCCAGAATCCTTGAGGGTTGTTACCGAAGAAAGCAAGCAAAAGTTTCTAGCTTCTCTTCGAAACATAAATCCTGATGCTGTCATCCATATTTCATATGCACCACCAACTTCTGATGATGTTCCCCCATCACTACAAATTATAGCTGATGATATATCCTCTAAAAACAATGGTGTAGATGCTGATGAATTAGTGAGACAATTTCTGGAACAATTATCTTTCAATGACAGTAGCATTAAAGAATTAGAAAAGGCCACAAGGGATCAGGCTAACTCCAGTATATGGAAAGAGCAAAGAAAAGGTAGAATAACTGCATCTCATTTTCATGAAGTATACACAAAGACAAAAACAATTCTTAGAAAAAGAAAGCCAAATTGCAAAGTAACACCTCTTCTTGAGCGAATTTTAGATTGTACCGATCTGTCAATGATACCTGCCATTAAATGGGGAAGAGAACATGAGAGAGATGCTGCTGCATCATTCTTTGCACAAGAATCCAAAAAACACAAAAATGCAAAGCTTCAGACTTGTGGCTTGTTTATATCTAAAACTTACCCTTTTGTGGGAGCTACCCCAGATGGTATTTTTCACTGCGATTGCTGTGGTCATTCTTGTATTGAGTATAAATGTCCATACTCACTTGCAGACATGAAATTTGATGAGCATTGGAACAATACAACTTATCTAGAATTAGTGAATGGGAATATCATGCTCAAGAGAACCCACAGTTATTATTACCAGATACAAGGACAAATGGCCCTAACAGGATGTCCTAAAACCTTTTTTGTTGTTTGGACTCCACTTAGTGGTGCTCATATTGAAATTATTGAGTTTGATTTAAAACTGTGGCAAGATATCATACCAAATCTAACAATTTTTTTCAAGACTTATGTTGCTAGGGTGTTGCTAGGTACTAGGCCTATTTATTATTGTGCTGTCTGTGAAAAACCCTGTCTTGAGCCAGATGAAATTGAATGTGATGATGAAAACAGTGTTCAGTGTGAATGTTGTATGCTATGGTTTCACTGGGCCTGCTCAAATTTTGAACAAGAATCAACATTCATTTGCAGATTTTGCAATGAACAAGCAATAGATAATGATTAAAATTATAGAGTGGAAGCAATATGACCTCAACAAACTACTAAATAGTACAAAATAGTGCGGATGAAACCAAAACATTATAGTATTTAGTATTACTAAAGTTTCAAAGTTATTGTTTGAACATTGTTGTAGCTATATACAAACATGTTTGTGTAATTCCATAAAGGAATTGTATTCTAGAAGATGTGTAAATAAACTTGACTACCATAGCTTATAACCTGTGAGAAAATTGAATGGGAACATTTTGGACTGGTACAAAATGCAAACATAATTGATGAAATGAAATCTATGTACTCAAAGGCTTTTTCATATTACATATTGCTGCACAAATGATGATTATGTCATCCAAATGGGAAAGAATGCTAATGGGAATTTCTTGCTTTAACATAGCAAAGTCTTTAATTCGCTTGATAGCCTGCTCGACATAAATCCGTACATTAGCAATAAGTGATGTGTTCCTAACATCAGCACCTGACATCTGGAGATTGGAATGCTTGGAGGGTGGAATTGTTAGAGAACATTGGTAGTATGCTAACAGGTCATGAATCTTGAATCCCCTGTCTGCCATAACTTGGTCATGTGGCTGAAGATAGTTTAAGAAACCACTGTTTTCTACAATAAAAACATCAGATGACCTCCCACAGAAGGTCTCAGAGACAAATGATATGTGGCCATTTGGTGTTATCCCTATCAAAAACTTTAACGTGTAGTGTTGTTTGTAATTTGACCAACACATTGCCGCATTCTCTAAGCTTGATGGGGTTTCAGAGAATAGTTCTGTGCAGTCAATGATGACTCTACACTTTCTGTAATATCGTCGAAACATATCAGGCATATTTCTTTGAATTAAATACCTATCTGGCCAGGAAATCATCCACTTTAATTCTTTAGACATCAGCTTAACCCAAGTGGTAAAGACAGAGCTGACAGTCGCCTCGGAAACTTTGAACCTTAAAGCCAGATCAAATACAAAGAGTCCTAGCTTGATTCGCATCATGGTTAGCAAAAACTCTTGCTCCAAGGTTAGAGCTCTCTGTACATTATTTGACCTGGGCTTGGTGGTGTCCTTCAAAGCACTTTCTTTGTCTCCTTTCCAGTAGTGCATACACATGGCTTTTTCAAAGAGTGTATTAAACATCAATTGAAATGTTTCTACGTTAGGGAATCCAGTGAAACGCTGGACATCTTGCTCTGTTGTTAAATCAGCAAACTTCATACTTCCGTATGTTAGCGGATTTATTATCAAGCATTGAGTTCCTTCTTCTTTGAAGCTTGAGTTATTGGATGCCTCAGCAGTAGAGACAACTTCGTGTCTTGCCACAAGCTTTCTTTTCTTGGGTGAAGGTTTGTTAGAGTCACTTGGCACCATATACAAAGTTGGAGTTGGTGAGGAGTACGTTGGCTTTCCATATTGAAAGTGATTCGAACAAACAGTCTTGTAGTTGCCGGGTTCGAATCCAACAAGTCCTTTGGATATGCTGGCAATCCATTGGGCTCTTTTCTTTGGATCCTTCGGAATAAAATGCCAGCGAAGATTTTCGACATGTGACCGTTTCACTATCTTTTTTGGATATCTTGAGTCGTTGTTACAACCTCCAACACAACATCGGTAGTTAACCATTATATATCTTATTTTTTGACGCATTAAAATCGAAAATACAGAGCTCAAAATGTAGCTGTGACTTTTATCTTGAACTGTCAATACTAAAAATTGCGACCAGTTCTGAAACAAAGCCGATATTCATTAAGTATTCAGATCAAGCAAAAGAGTGTAGCCGAGCGTGTCCGCCATTTTGGATTTGCTTGCCCTAATTACCCAGCATGCACTCAAGAGCGTGAACCGGTCTATCTTAAAAGGTATTGAAACACTCTCAACAAAAATTTTTTTCATCCACTGCTTACTCTCAGAAAATGATCTTTAGCTTTCATTCCACTACATCCAAGTTGTAAGCTACAATCATCATAATTTTCAAATTTCTTTTTAAATATTTCCAATATCATTTAGTTTGAATTTCCTTTTTTTATGAATACAAATATATTACATGACACAGCAACTTCAGGAATCTTTGCATTACAATACATCTATTCCTGTGGGAGAAAAGTTTAATTGTCTCACCACATCAAGGCAATAAATTATTCAGAATTTTTTAACTAGGATATCTTGATAAAATAATGTTAGTGAAGAACCTACTTATGACCAAATATGGGAGTAAAATTTTCTGTTTTTAACTCCAAATGTCAATTCAAAACAAGTAACCACAATAAATACAAAAACATTCATCATGATTGAAACAATCATCAAAGTGTTAGATCTCAAGTATGGTAATTAGGAATTCTGGAAGTGAAATTTGGCTTAGTCTGGGATCAAGTTACCTGCCATATGTAAATTAATATTTACAAAGGGGGCAACGAAACAAATATATTGGACAAGTAATAAATATTGCAGTTATGTTGCCTGGAGGATTTTGAATAATAAAATACCACGCAACGCCTCAACACGATTGAATGTTAAAAGAAAAATTTTGGTACAGTTTTAGAATACTTAACGACTCGCGAATGTACCTAATTTTAGGTTTAGGTTTAATTCTACGCCTCGGGGCAACTTTTGTGAGGTTACGTGCAAGAAAACAGTAGGCCACCGCTGTTAATAATAACTCTTTGACTTACTGAGCGTCTGCTACGATACGAACATGAAAACAAAAAGCAGAGTCAGCAGACATGTGCGCTATTTCCGGTGTTCCGAAACTAGAAGAATAAAAAGCGACCCTAGGTCAATTAATCCTAACTTTCAAATGCAAAACAAGCGTACGTCAGAGGGAAGGGTTCATAAACATATGATTAACAACACGCAAATTTGTAACGCACGTAGTCTACTTCGAGCGTAAAACAATTCAAGATGAGTTTAAACACAATTCATTGTCTTCCTTGCAAGTACGTGACGAAAAATAGAGAAGGTTTCCGTTCTACTGATAACGAAAAAACGAACTAGCTACGCAACAAACACAATAAAAATTTCGATAACGTGAATTAATATTTATAATTCTTCGAGCGCAAAAACGTATTTTTACCTGGCCTTACGCCCGAAATTTACAAAAGTTGTCAGTACCTTGGGGTGTTGGAAGTGGAGGTTTCTTTTCTGTAGTTTCCACGTGTTTTAGTAGATCCTTATTGAAAACTTCCACCCCAGAGAACGGGGCAGTGCGCTGTTCCTCAGCGATTGCTGCGATTTAATAATACGGCGTTAATACTCACTTTAAATTTTACATGACAACGTTGGGTTAGCTCACTCGGGGTTTTAAAAAATTAACAGACACTGAAATGAGCAAAGTCCTGTGTGTTTAAGAAGAAACCAACATACTCTCTTTCGAAGGGAGTGGGTTCTTTTCCTCAGTGTGGGCTTTCTTCAATTTTGACTGGTCGAAATTCTTCACTTCTGAACGATCTGGAAACTCGTCGGGCTGAAGCTCCTGTTTCACAGCTGCAACATTCAAAATAATTGAAAATTTTTAGACAGAAAGTTCGTTCGTAGTTCCAAATTAAAATGCAAACCCGAAACCTCTGCAAAGAATAACTCTGAGCACGAGGAAGCAATACGTGGCGATAGCAATCTCCAATTTTCGTCGCTTCGAAAACCTTAGTGTGTAAAAATATGCCTACCTATCTACTAAATAATGCTTCTAGAACTAAGCTAAGCTCTTGACATTCACAGAACAGCTCAAATATTAGCGTTAAATCGTTTGTTTCCTCAAGAAGGAACTATTACAAAATTCTTCGGTGGTGCAGAAGGGACGTCTAGCTGTAATAAAAGAACGCTTTCTTACTTTCGCTGGATGGAAGAGTATTCTTTTCCACGGTCTTCACATGTTTAAGTTTGGAGGAATCAAAATCCGAGACCTCCGCAAGATTAGGTTTCTCGTCTGCCATGATTTGGAGAGGTAGTTAGAGATAATTTTCCGCACTGCAATGCAGAAGAGTTTCGTTTTTTGACTTGCATGAGCGAATGAGCACCGCCCCCAGATTGGGATACCATTACCATATAAGGCATGGCGTTACACTGTTAAAGCACTTCCGGTGGGGAATCTATCCAAGTGCAATTTTTAACAAAGAAATAGTTTCTTGTCTTCATTTATTGGAAATTTCTTATAATCCATCGAAGCACGGCGCTTTAAATTCTAACAATTAACTTACGATTGAATTTTCTTTTCAAACCTTATCCAGTTCTTATTTCAATTCATTTCGCAAGGCAGTGTGCATCCCTACAGGGTGTAGAAAAACAAATGGCAGGTGTCACAAGAGAAAGAACTTCTGATACTTCATGAGTTGTTTATTAACCCTTATCACTCCCAGCAGTGATTAAAATGAAACTTCTCCCTACATTATCCATACTTTATCCTGCAAACAGTAATGAGAATACTCAAACTCATCAGGTAGAAGTTATCTCGATCTCACTCAACTAATTCAGAGGAAATACGTGGCAGCTTAAGGGGAGAATTAGCGATCAGATTTTGGGAGTTACACCGTTAATGAATAAAATTCCTTGCCATGCAGTATTTTGAAAATTTTGATCATTTGTGGTCATTTTTATGTTTTTTTTTCCACAAAAACATCATGTGATTTGCATTATAAGAATTCCTGGATAAAATTTTTCACAAGGTAACCACTGGAGATTTTGTAAAGACCTAAAAATAAATACTATTCCAAACTTTCTAAATGGTTTTGTGCTTTCTACATAAAAGGAATGGAAAAGCAACTTCGTACAGATTTCAGTTTCCACCAAATTATTTCCCAATATCTTCTTGCTTAGTCAACTGCTTATCATTTTTTCTGTTCCCATCATTTTTCTAATTTTTTTTTTTCCTCTTTAGCAAAAAGGCAGAAAAACATCTGTGAAAAAAGGGGGTTTATAAATTCCTTCTGCTTTCTGGTTTAGATAAATACTTGAATAATTAAGAAAAAATAAGTAGCAACAGCTACTTATTACACCTTCAATTTATTTTAAGTTTGTGTTAAAATGGAGGTCTTCAGTCAAAGAAATCATCAGCTGAAACATTCACTTTTACTGCAAATAGCTACTTTTGTTTTATAATATGTGACAATCATTATCCACCATTTACTTCTTGTTTTCTCACCAAATATTTTGTCAAGATAACACAAATTTTTTTGATACATCCCTGAAAATCTTGAAACCACAGAATATTTGATAAGTTATTTTGAAACCTGTAGCATAGAGTCTGCTTGTGTTTTAATTATTATAGACAAGATTTATAAATCATGTCCATATGCCTTAATAGATTCTAATCTCAGGCTATTGTTAAATTTTTAACAAGAATATCTCACTGAAATACCACAGAAAACAATAGCTTTAAAAAAAAACATTCATTTTTGTTGTCCTCTGACAGTAACTCAAATTTGTGAAAATGTACACACTAGATATCTGTCCCACACATTACATTTACAAACAGACATGGCTAGAAAATTAAGGACCATGTTTGGTGATTAAGAACTTTCAAGTATTCTGTGCAATGAAGATGCTTCGTGAAAATGTAAGTAAGAAGAAAAAGTAAAGATTGGAGATTTAATTGTAAAAGATTTCCAGACATGTAAACAAACAAATGACTGAGTAAGTTTGAGTGATGATGCAACGTCATTTGATTTGCTCCACTAAGCATAACAAGACAGCTGAGTTAATTAAATCTGTCTAAAAATACAAACTAAGCTTCCTGCCCTAATCTGTCTACATTTTCTTTCACCACTGATTTACATGAATTGTGTCTGTTTGAAACTGAATGTCCATTCTGAAACTTTTAAATCAGGTTCTACAAAATTTACATAATGTAGGAAAATTCATTTGACAAAATAACTTTTGATGTTATCTTTGATCTTATGACTGTCAGAAAGATTTTGAATTAAGTGATTCTATGGAATGGTTAACATAACCAAATAAGGTGAAAGGGCAACAGACTAATTTGCTTTCAATAAACATACAAGGTATCAAATGTACTTTTAGTGTCATAAACAACATTCAACAATTTAGCTCAATTATCCCATAAATGGTAATAATAGCGTTAGATTACAAATCATCTGCACGATATTCAAAAATCAGTGAGGCCTTTATCCCAATTCATTTTTATTTCACGCACAAAAGATAACTAAAATTTACTTAGGAAACAGAAATTCGCATTAATTTTTCCCTGTTAATCTGAAAAAGCTCCCTATCTAACATGTAGGACAACTGGTTTTCCATAAAACTTACAAGAAAATACAATAAAAAATTCATAAAGGAAAGAAGTGCATTTAAACCAGAGAAATTTATGAACCACAAAAGGATAATTCTCCATACTGTTCTCTAACATTTCCTAAGGTGCTGACAAGGAGAATTTGTTTAACAATCAAGAGCTTCTTCAGGTGGTAATCATTTTCTTTATTCTCCTGACCTTAATGTGTGATTCAGGGGTGATATTGTAAGGAGAAATTAGATGCTAGTCAATCTTAAAGAGACGTTTTCTCTCTTCAAAAATACCAGAGTTTGCATTGTGGTTTAAGACATTAAAATTCTTCGAGAAACACCTTAATTTATTTATTTAAATAAATGTTAATCTGAGTGTCATCAATAACATGCTATTATCCTAAGGAAACATCTTTCTTACAATGCATCAAAAGAAAAGGAAAAGAACCTTAACCACACAAAACTGAAATATTTTCAAATGAAGACCATAAATATGCTAAAATCTAGAAAACTGTCCCATCTGTAATTCAACCACATCTATGATAACACATATATTGTAAAAATTATACAGATCTACTTAACACCTTTTTTGCCAGCCCCAAAATAAAATATTTTTCCTGGTGACTGCTGAGTAAAATTGTTAAATAATTATTGTCATCAATCTATTTATAATTTCTGTCCCATGTATCACCTTTCTCTACCACAAATTGTGTAAGTGAACTCTTAACTCCTACATGTATAAATGACCGAGACAATTTTTTTCTTGTACAATATCATGCAAACAAGTGATGAAAATAAAAGAAAAATATCACTAAGTGGAATATTAGTTGATCTGATATCAAGTTCTCCAAACTAACATCAGTAGAATTGTATGGAAGACAGAAGGAGAATTACATAAAAGACCTTGGGCATGAAAGGGTCATTATGAAAACTATGTTAAACTAAATTAAGCTATGGTTTTACCCAACAAAGAGCATAGAAAAAAACATAATTGTGGTACAATACAAATCATCATGAAAGTTTTCCTAAAGTGTCCCAAATTACTCTTCTGAATACATCTTGATGGTTTAGTGTTCCTCCAACATGACCACTGTTTATGTATTCCACAGTACACCCAGGCCAGATGTTAGATGGACTTGAATGATTGCTACGTGGTATGTAAGCATCGTTTTTTGCTACCACAAAATGAACCAAGCTTGGATCAACAGGTGGAGGAAAATTCCTTAGATGTGTTTCTTCATCCATAACGAAGTTCATAAAATCTAAAGTTGACTGTTTTGCTGGTAAACCTTCTGTTAGTTTGATATTTCTTAACACTGATGGCAAGTTTTCAAAAATGTTGGTTTTCAAACCATTGAAAATATCCTCTTGTTTAAGGGTAAGTGTTTGAAATCCACTTTTATCCAGATTTTCCCTCTTCCTTTCCAGAAAAGATTGAGATAAAGAGTTCATATCAGAATAATTATTTATGGAGCTCTTGGTTAGATCATCATCATCAAATTTGGTAAACATGTTTCCACTAAGAGGGACATAATCTAACAAACGATTCCTGTAGTCTTCATTTGAAAGCTGTTTCTCTAGAGTATTCCAAGAACATGCCCGGCTCATCACGCCCTAGAAAGCAAGGACAAAAAAAAGTTATTTTCAGTATCTATATTCTCTGTACTGTTCTCTATACATTTCCTAAGATGTTGATGAGGAGAATTTGTGTAACAATCAGGATTATACAACAACAAATATATGAAACATATGTATGAACTGCGGTTATGAAACGTATATGTGCACGATCCTTCGCAGTAAAGCACTATTTGAGCAATAGTGAAAATCAGACCTGAAAAAAATTTCAGGCCTGTACGGGATTCGAACCGCTGACCTCTGCAATACTAGTGCAGTGCTCTACCAATTGAGCTAACAAGCCAACTGGGAGCAGGCCATCAAATTAATTCGATATACATTCGATTATGTTTCATATGTTTGTTGTTGTTTGATTTATCATCTACGGGTTTATATCGAATTAATTTGATGGCCTGCTCCCAGTTGGCTTGTTAGCTCAATTGGTAGAGCGCTGCACTAGTATCGCAGAGGTCAGTGGTTTGAATCCCGTACAGGCCTGAAATTTTTTTCTGGTCTGATTTTCACTATTGCTCAAATAGTGCTTTACTGCGAAGGATCGTGCAAATCAGGATTATCTTACATTGGTTATTATTTTCGTTTATACCCATGATCTCCCCGTTAGCTCAATTGGTTAGAGCACTGGACTGTCTTGTGGGAGGTCGAGGTCCATGGTTCAAGCCCCGGCCAGACCAACACTCGAGGTCTTAAAATAACTGAGGAGAATGTGCTATCTCTCTATAATATCAAGAAATGGATAGACATTCTAGTCTTCTCGGATAAGGATGAATAAACCATACGTCCCGTCTCCTGCATCTATTAATTAGTTCATTTGGTTAGGCAGAGGACGTTAAAGAACCCACTCACCAGATTACTGTGATCTGGTCTGGCCTGTTTACTGGGAATTGGGGGGGGGGAGGGGGGGCATCTTCAAATAAGTTTCCTTCGATTGTTTGTAAACTGCTGATGCAGTCCAGCCAAAGTCCTCAGAAAAGTGTTGTGATGTGCATTTGATCATATCCACATGTAAATTTGTGCAATATAAATATTAAGTTATTATTATTATTATTATTATTACATTTGATAGTATTGATGATCATCAATTAGTGCATTCTCCATAATATGAATGCTCTAATACCCTGTATAACACTTCGCAGGAGAATTTGTCCACACCAAATTAAGCAGTTTACAATACAGCAGATGCCCCCAATTTAGAAACAAGACCAGACCACTACACTGGGAGCTACGTTCCCAACTGTTGCGAGAGGTGCATGGCATCTCCTACTAACCAGTATAAGGAAGATGCAGAGACGGGGTCTGTGGCTTGTTGTTCTGAACTGAGAAGACTAGAATGTCTGACCATACATTTCTCCTCAATTTAATTTAAAGACCCCGAGTGTTGGTCTAGTCTATGGCAGACATAACTGACAATGAAAATTGAAGTTTTCAAAAATGATGGCAGAATTCTGGAAAGCCACAGGAAAATAAAAACATTCCCAATTTCCTGATTTGTCACTGACCATCTGAGCCAGTTGGGGATCTCTAAGATTTCAATTTTTGGTTGTTAAAAGATCTGGGACGAGCAGGAAACAACAAATTTGCACATAGCCTAGGATTTTCACCACAAATGAAAACCAGGCGTAAAGATGAAGGAATCATATGTGCAAAATAAATCACCTAGGGGGGGGGGGGGGATTGGGATTTTTCAGTTTTGAGGTTTTGACTGTTTTTAAAGATCTAGTTTTGGTTTTGGTGTTCATCGCAGTTTTCGTCAGAATTACTGATGGATTTTCAGATTTGGTATCCAATGTGGTTTTCAGTTTTTCCTTTTTGGGTTCCAGTTTCTCTTCTATGCTCCATCTATCACCACTGCATGGTTTTGCACATGGTTTTCGGTTTTGATCAAACTTATTAGCAGTTTTGCAGTTTTGGATGATTTTGTCTACAGTTTTGTTCTTTTCAATAGACCCCAATGCCCCCCTAATCGCTACACATAATCCAAATAATTCTTCATAATTCTTTACAAACTACCTCTGTAAAGACACAAGATGCTGTACTCCAAGAAAGACAAGGTACAATAGCCAGTGGTTTAGGCCAGGCAGTGCAGGCAAGTGATGCCATGTGTCCACCCATGGAAATTCCTGTAATTCCCAATGGACCATAACCTTGCCTTTCACACCACTTCAGGAGAACAAGTGATTCTAAAATCAGTGCTGCTCCCATGACAAACAAATCTACGACGTGCAGGAGGCTGGATCGAAGTTGATTTTTCGGTTTCCTCATGCCATAAAATGGATTTTCTAAAAGCAACGACGCAATACCATATTGCTTCGCCAAAGGTTTCGCCATGAGGTTTCTTCGTCGCCAGAAGAAATGGTCACCAGTTCCGGCGAGATGCAGACACGCCGGTTTTTGTCCATTTTTTGGCCATTTTCTGGGAACAATGACCTGAAAGTGAGCTTTTTCACTTTCTTTAGGTAATAAATCTGGGAAATACTTGGCTAGAGGTGATGTGAAGTGTCCCTCGGCGATGTAAAATGATTCCTTAGTCGATGACTTGTTCAATTCAACAGGATAGCTTGAAGAAATCAGTTTGTGACATTTTTCTCTATCAGTCACGGTCTTGCGAGCTTCTAACAGGCGTTCATAGACTTTTACATCACCCCATCCTTTCGAGAAAAACGAAGATAAGATCAATCTGCGGTAAATTATATCACTTTTGCTTGCAAAACACATCTAGAGTGGAGAAGTTTCAAAAATGTCTTGCTAGCGGTTTTGAAACCTTGGTAGCCAAGCCTGTATATGTTGTGACAATATAAGATTCGATATATAGTCGTGAATTACTCGTGGCGTAAGTTTCCCAGCGATGACTACTCGGATGAGTTCTCGGAAATACTCGTGATACCGCAAGAATTTAGTGGGTTTGTGAAGCGGATATGATCAACCGAGTCGTCACTTCTCTTCCGTAGAATTCACGATTCTTGTAGACTTGACGATGGTATAACCGCTTTCAGCGCTCTTGGTGAATCAATATAGGAGTGGACGTGATGTTTTCAGTGAACTTGGCGAAGCATTAGACAAACAAAACACCATGAGCGTTCCGCTTCGTGCCAACATCTCTCGCGGAAATCCCGAGAAGGTGTTCGATTTGATCGAAAAAGTTGGAGGTGGTACTTATGGAGACGTTTTTAAGGTTCGGAATCGCTCAGTTTATTTTCTCTAAAACGGTTGATTTGCTTAGTCTTCAATATTTCAGCCATGGGTGAAGTTCGGTAGCACAATTGCACTGATCGCATTGAAAACTCTCTTTCTAGGCCAGAGTTATCTCTACTGGGGATCTGGCTGCAGTGAAAGTTGTAAAAGTCGAACCAGGTAAGAAATTTCAAGATGTCTCTTTTATCGTAAGTAATGTCTGCGCTCCTAGTCTTAAGAAGGGTGCAAAGGTGGGTCTGAAAACAGGCCTCTAACTAATAGCAATTTAATAAACATGCTCAAGAAATCCCTAGCTAATTTCGGTTTATGATAGCGTGTGCGTGTGTATACAATTACGACTTCGAGCAAATGTCATGTCATCGAATTCACTGATCTTTTGATGCCCTCACCGGTTTCTTTCATCATGGCATTGTGCCTACAGATTGCACGTTATTGCAACAGATCATAAAATGGACTTGTTTCTTATGATGTTTGGAGTAAATTTGCCTTGCTGAGCTTTATGATACAAATTTTTCCACATCATACCCACTGTGAAATCAATATTAATCTTCATCTCGTTTGCAAAAAAACAAAACATTAAATGTTACCATTAATAATTTAGAACTATTTAAACAGGCGGATTAAATGTTGTCTTCGAAATTAAAATCCCAGTTATATAATGGCGTTTTATTAATGATGTGACCCACCATGTAACTATTTCAAACATAATTCATTGCTACACTAGAAAAGGATTAAAAGATGATTATGATCGATGGAGGATTGCATATAGCTTATGAGTGGGACTCAAATTATAGCAAAGCTCTTTATAAGGGCAATATAAATTTTTGATATCAATATACATTTCTACATACATTTCTACATATATTTTTTTTATTGAAAATTAGATTTCATGATTAATCTTTGCATCGAAGTCTCAGGCAAAGTTTCAAATGTAATTCCATACATGCTACTAAACTCAAGGCTAATATCCTCGTTCACATTAAGGGAAACATCCAGTGATGGAAGAGGTTGTAATTATTTGTTTAAATATTTTAGTTTTAGTTTTTTACTTCAAAATTGTTGAAGTAGATGAGAAGAATCATATAGAAACAAATTTCTAAGATTGTGTCACCATTTTTGTTTAAGTGACGTATTGGTAGTTTTGTTGCAACTTCCATTTTAGTGCATTTGATGTTTCATAATTGCAACTCTTGAGGGAGACACCTGACTAACTGGGCCAGATGAAGGTTCAGGGAAAAATAATTTTGTTGTGTTTCCCTCTTGTAATAGGTTTTATGTACTCATAAACTTAATGTGAAAGCTGGACAGGAAAACAATTGGTTTGAGCACAGGGTTTGCACATCATGCTCAAGAGACAAAATATTTTCCTGTCCAGCCAGAAGTTTTAAACTAATCAGCATTTATTTTATAATCTCCATTCTTACTCATTAAGCTGGAAAAGACAGACTATTGTCAATCTAATCTTGTCATTTTGAAACCATCTTAATTACTTCACCTGAAAGTCATGAAAATGAATATTTGTTGTTGTAATTTTTCCAGGTGATGATTTCGAACTTATTCAGCAAGAAATTGCCATGATGCAAAACTGTCAGCATCCAAATATCATTCAGTACATAGGCAGCTATCTCAGGTATGTAAAGAAATTTATTCTGATCAGTTCTCTCAATTTGAAAATAACTTTTATTTTTATGGATGACTCAAACACATTTTCAGAGTATCAAAGTTCCCACTTCCTGAACAGAAAAAATGTATTCAAATTTGTACTGATATTCAGGTTTACAAAGTGGTGGAAGAAGTTTGGTCAAGAGCTTTTGCTCTTAGAGTCTCTTCAAATTGGAAAGTACACATGTGATTATTATGTGCAGCAAGGATATGCAATGGGACTCTACAAAATGACTTTATAACATTATTATAATTTTTCTGTTAACAGGAGAGACAAACTGTGGATAGCAATGGAGTTCTGTGGAGCAGGATCTGCCCAGGACATTTATTGTGGTTAGTAATTATTGTGAATTTTTATACGTTTACCTCAAGTAAGTAAGAAATAGTTTAAGACAACTAAGTTTTCAATACGACATATCAGTAAAAATACATACATACAATCTGTTGTTGCAAGAATGTTGGTGTCAAACCAGTAGCAAAAAAAAAACAATATTTCTGGCGAGGGTTCAAAACTTCCTGCACTCTCCCCCTTGTATCGCAACTGTTAATAGTTATTTAGAGTTTTCATTTGTTTCATTTTCCATTTAGTTACTGGACCGTGTAGTGAACCTCAGATTTCTTTCATAAGTGTTGAAACTCTGAAGGTATGTTGTTTCTCCAATTTATTTTTGTCATGCACACAAGGCCTTGGAGGGAAGCACCCCTGAACACTGAAACTTCCAAGAGAGACTGGTATCTTCAGTCATTTAATCCTTACATTGTCACTCTCGAATGAAACATTTACCCATTAACTCCTGAGTTCTGATTGGTAATTCTCAACTCTAACTATCTACTACACATTTTCTTGTAAATTAGTTATGAGAATTTGTTGTTAGATCAAGGTGACAACTTCTTCCTGATAAGTTAAAGTATTCTCATAGCCTGCTTGCTAGATAATGTATGGTTACTGCAGGGAGAAGTTACATGTTGATCACTTGTGAGAGTTATAGGGTCAAGGTTATAAGTTAGACTAAAAGGAAATGATCACCAGTGAAGAAGCTCTTGATTGTAAAGCAAATTCTCTTTGTTTGTACCATAAGAATGAGTAGAGAACAGTATGGAGAATATGCATGCTGACTTCAGGGTTTTAAAGGGTCAACTGCAAGGGTTTGCATCCACGAATATTGTTTTATGTCTGTTTGGTAATAATTGATCTTGGAAACCACACTTGTGCTTCTTTGGTTAAGAAAAATATTTCTCTCTGTATCATAGGGTCTTGCCTACCTCCATGAGAAGAACTTAATGCATCGCGATATTAAGGTACATACACTGTGGTGAATATGAGATTAAGAAACTTAGTAATATATGAAAAATAACAGGGCGTAAACTTTTAAGGTCCAGCCCTTGCTAATTGATTAATTTAAAGTGATATCACTATCATTGTTTGCATGTTTGTTTGTTTGCTTTTTGTGGAGAGAGGGCACATTACAAAAAACTAAATATTCAATATTTTTGTTTCATCGTAAATTTTTTTTTTCCAGGGTGCAAACATCCTGTTGACAGCGCAAGGCAATATCAAGTTAGGTAAGTTGACATAGATATTTTTGGTTATACAGTATCATGGCTTCCACATAATGATGTAATTTTTATTAAAATATTGTGCTTACAGAAAATTTTTTTTTGTCAATAGCTGATTTTGGTATTGCTGCACGGATATCAGAGACCATGACGAAAAGAAAGTCATTTATAGGAACTCCTTACTGGTTAGTTTTTTGTCCTCAACTCTTTAATGCCCAGAAGTGATTAACATGTAATTTCTCCCTGTAATATCCATATATTATTCAATAACCAGGCAATGCGAATACTCAAACTAATCAGGTATAAGTTGCTATCTTGACCTAACAACAAATTTTCATAACTAGTTTACAAAGAAAGGTGTAGCAGCTAATTCGAAGTTTATTTGCTAAAACACAAGTTGTCCATTATGTGTTGGGGAATATATACAGTAAATTCAAATTAAATCCTTGAGGTATGTGAACGGTATTGTTTTAGAAGGCTGGTACAAAATTGTTAAATACCTGGAAAGCCTCACACTACATGGATGAGAATCCCAAAGTTGGGTATAACCGCCTCCTGGTTAGCTCAATTGGTTAGAGCGCCGGATTGTGTTGTGCAGGAGGTCGAGGGTTCTAGCCCCGACTCATGGTCTTAAAATAAGTGAGGAGAATTTTCTACCTTTCTATAATCAAGAAATGGATAGATATTCTGACTAGTCTTCTCGGATAAGGACAAATCAACTGTAGGCCCCGTCTCCTGCAGGGTTAGGGGTAGGAGACGTTAATTTCCCACGCACGAGATCACTGTGTGGTGGATGTCCTCCCTTGGGTGGGATGGGTGGGTTTGGCCCTGAAAAGCCCCTATGGGGAGTGGTCAATTAACCTATGTATGCATGTATGTATGTATGTATGTATGTATGAATAAGGAGAAATTTGACCTTATAACAGATTGCCATACTTGTGATCATTTTTATTTCTTCTCTTTAAAAAGGATGGCACCAGAAATGGCAGCTGTAGAGAGATTGGGAGGATATGACTTAAAGGTACTTGTTGATGCAGTGTGGGAATTTTTGTCTTTTAATTTTTTTTTGTTTTTTTTTGCATAATTCTATCCCCATGGAGGCATTATGGTCTCATGGCTCAACAACTGATCGAGTGGTCCATGTTCAAGCTTTGGCCAGGGATGTTGTGTTGTGTTCTTAGGCAAGACACTTTACTCTCACAGTGCCTCTCTTCACCCAGGTGTCTTAATGGGTAACGGCAAATTTAATGCTGGGGGGGGGGGTAACCCCGTAATGAACTGGCATCCCATTCAGTGGGTGTAGAAATACTCATAGTCGCTTCATGCTACAGGAACCAAAATTAAGTGCTGGCCTGATGGGCCACTTGGCTCATAAAAAGACTTTTAATTACCTAAATGTGTCCCCTTGAAATGTATTGGAGTCAGTCTGGTGATGGGAAACAAAACATTTTATAGGGATGGCCAAGGGATAACAATGTGTCACATGATGATCATAATTTTTGAAGGGGTTATAATCATTCTTTTTGTTACAAAGTTCATATAAAATTATTAAATGTTCTCTTTTTGAACTTGTTTCTAATGCTCTTTCTTTCTAGCCTTCCATGATTTTGTAATGCTAGAAATAAGAAAACATGCTGTTCCTTAAGGTCTAAGTGTTAATTTTTTATTGCATGTTGATAGCTGTATGATACACCTCATTCTATTTTTTTTTGAAATCACGGTTCATCACTTAAATATAGTGTCCTGACTGGTTGATATCTTCTTCAACTGTACAAAAATCATGCCATGTATTTCAGATAAGGGGGTTTTATTGAGAAATGTAGTTACACAAGAATTGTATAAAATTAACAGTCAGAGAAGATTCTTCATGTCTGAGTCACAAATGTAAGTATTGAAAATAAACAGGAGAATTTCGTGTAACAACCATAGAATTATCTGTTCTCTATTTCCCAGTGAACACATTGCCCACAACAATGGTCCTTTGAACTAGATACTGCAACAATAGGGTTCAACACTAACTTTTCAACTTACTAGCCCAGAGGCTAAAGACATCTTAGATGTTACAACAATTTCAGTTTGGTTACTAGCCCAACTGGCCAGTGGAAATTGAAAACCATTAGCCAAAACTGAATTTCTACGAGTCTGTGGCTAGTTGGCTACCGTTAGTGTCGACCCCAGCTACAAGCAGATGAAGAGTACATGATAACAATTATATCTACCATGAGATAAACAAGTCATGTAACTTATTAATTATTGATTATTATATTTTTATTAGTGTGACATCTGGGCTGTTGGTATAACAGCCATTGAACTAGCCGAGCTCCAACCCCCCATGTTTGACTTACATCCTATGAGGTGAGTCCAAAACTCTTCCTTACATACAGTACAGTTTAACCTTTGATTATCCAGACTTGCTGGGACTAGACATAATGGTCTGGATAATCAAGGGTCTAGATAATCAAGAATATGAATATTACTGAGGAACAAAAACTGATTAAATTAAGAATCAAAGCCAAATTTGATCATGAAACAAAACATTTACAAATTTTTTTGAAAAAAATAAGGTTGCTGCACCAGCCAATAGAGTGTGAAATCTCACTTAGCAACAATGCAACTCTAAGCCAATCAGACCTCATTCGAATGTTCTTCATTAGTTACAACATGTGTGAGTGCTACTTTTGCTTTTTGAGAGCGAAATGAACTTGCCTTTACTTCACTTTTCAACACTGTAGTTTTGAAAAGAATATGGCTACGGATCTTGATCATGACCAGTAGATATTAATGACAAAATTTGGACCAGAGAAAAAGTCTGGATAATCGAGAAATCTGAATATTCGAGGCCTGGATAATCAAAGATTGACTGTATGACTAATTAAAGTTTCTTCAAATTCATAAAGTAACAGGGCATAAATTAACATGGAATAAATTAACATAGCTAAGCCAGGTGAAGGAGTTGTTACATTCAGGTGACACCAGAGAGGGATGAAGAAAAAAACTGAATTTACCAAATGTGAGACAGATAGGATCAGAGTTCCCCTCAAGGAATCAAACCTTAGAGCTTTGTATTATGGGTTTGGATGATGTATATAGGAACAGGAGCTGGTTACAGGATAACTGGTGGCCATGCTAGTCATTACAAGTCAGGGATTAAACTAGTAATCTCACTGTCTTTAATGCATTTTTTTACTTCATTCAATTCAAAGGGCATTGTATTACATTGGAAAAAGAAGTTTTGTACCACCTACTTTAAAAGACAAAGATAAGTGGTTAGTATTGCCAGTCTGTGAACATTTTCATGCAAAAACAAGGATAGTAGTACAGTGCTGACTAATTTCTTTTCTGTCATCCATGTCCAATACAAGTAGGAATATCTACAGTTTGCAGAATTACATAGCACTTTTTTGACAAACCACTTTCCACTTGGCTCACGAGTTGAGATCTCGACTCCTCAGGTTGTGAAAACATCAGACACTGCTGCCAACAGTAGTCCTTTCCTCTTAATCCTTTAACTCCAAGAAGTGATGTATGTGTAACTTCTCCCTATAATATCTAAGCACTATCCAGCAAATAGGTAATGAGAATACTCAAACTTATTAGGTACAAGTTGTTATCTTCTTGATCAACACCAAATTCTTGTAACTAATTTACAAGGAAATGTATGTTAGCAAGAGGGGAGAATTAACAATCAGATCTTCTAACCCATTTCACTCTCCTCCTCCATTATCCTAATCTCATTCTGAGCCACTGACTATTCTTATCTGGACAATTAGATCTCACTAGCTATTATCTGGTAATAATTTCAGGAAATTTCAATTGACGACTCCCTTTTTTTAGGTCCCCAGAACTTCATAGTTTTCTAAAGACAGCTCTACAGAAAAATCCAAAGAAGAGACCCACTGCAGATAGATTGTTAACTGTAAGTGCACTTTATTACACGACTCGGTTAGTCAGAGGGCCAATAACTAAAATCAACCAATCAAAATGCTCTATTGCCGGTCCGATATTATCTAAGTATTGGACCGGGTACTGTCCCGAATGGTCCCGAATGATACCACACTTGTTTCCCTTTGAAATTCAGTCGTATAATAAATCTCTTATTAACCAAGCTTGCTCGGGACCGTAGGGGAAGAATATCGGTCCTCGGTCTTTTTTGTACGGACCTCACTGCACTCGCTTCATACTGTCAAGACCTCGGGCCGATATTCTCCCAGTATGACCCTCGTGCTTGGTTAATAAGATATATTTATTCCCAAGTTTTTATGAACCCTTAAGTCCCTGAGGGTAACAACTGTCACTACGGTTTCACCATTGAATCAAATATTAGGTGCACAATAATTGAAGAAATGCTCACAAACTTGAAAGGCTTATTAATTTGTTTTTTTCAGCTGATTTCAGTCTACCAAGGGTAGTCAACTTGGCAGATTTATCGCATGAAATAAAAATGGTTGCTTGGTCATGAAGAGACGTCAGAAAAATGTTTGTTATGTGCTAAATTGCAAGGCTGTGCTCTAAGGAAAATTGAATGGAGCCCAGTGATCTGAAACTGTGAAATCCAGGGTGCCCAGCATATGCTTTGTATGAAAAAAACTAAAATTTCTGAGTCACCCAAGAGCAAAAGTAAGGCGCCAGGGGCCACCGCGCGCTGCTAGAGCACAGCCTTGAATTGGCACATAATCAATGGCAAAATTTGCACCAATTAATTTTTAATATAATCTTTGTTAGTGTTTTCAATTACTGTTGATAATAGAGGGAGTCAGTTTTTCTTAACCCTTTAACTCCCACATGTAAAAGTGATCAACATGTAACTTCTCCCTATAATATCCATACATTATCCAGCAAACAGGTGATCAGAATACTTAAACTTATCAGAAAGAACTTGTTACCTTGATCAAACTCTAAATTCTTGTAACTAAATAACAAAGTAATGTGTAGCTGCTAGAGAGGAGAATTAACATTGTTCTCTTGGGAGTTCAAGGGTAAAATTATTTTTTTGGTCATTTGATATTTTTTGTCATGAACCTTAAATACCTCTTCTCTTATAGCATCCATTTTGTGGCCATGGTTACACCAGAGCAGTTATACAGGACTTGTTAGACACGTACAAGAGGAAAAAAGGTGATAAAGGTAATATCGCAGAAGCAGACAACGATGATGAGGATGAAGAGGCAGCGCCAGTTGATGAGGTAAGATTATCAAGAGCTATCATGTGGCTGCTGCTGTTTCCAGGGTTGTACCAAAGAAGTAAGGCTGCTGGCTGGAATTTCAAAAGAAGAGGCTCAGTGATAGTTTGATATTGAACAACGTACCATAAGTATGCAGCCTCAGAATGGTCTGTGCACTTTTCTGGAGCAACTACTGGTGATTGCTTCTTTTTCATCTGGAATATTTGGCCAGCAACTAACATTTAACAACAACCCTATTCCATTCTTGCATTTTTTCCTTCATGCTTCTTTAAATAATTATTAAATAATTTTAATAATTTTATTATTTATAGGACGCAAATTAATTAATTTATTGGGCCGTAGAGCTTTTCCTAGCTCTGCTTGAGCCATTGTGTACAGCGGTCAAACTTGTAATGTTTTCCATAAAAGTTGGAGAAAATTAATGCTGTTCAATTCACATGACAATTTCATTATTAACTTGTATTAAGCTTATGGAGTTGATTCAGTGAAGTTGAAGGGATAAAATTTGATTATGTTACAGAATGTCCAAGTTCTGACCAGAATTAGATCCAGGAAAATACCTGAGAAAAATCTAGAAAGAAGTAGTATATCAGGATCTCAAGGAAAGTGTAAGTGGGCCACACAGCTGCTCCATGAACAATGCTTTAAACAATTTGTTAATCACAGATTTCAAGTCATACTGTAAGTACAAATGGACAGGATATAGAGTGTGTGCGGTCACATGACTATGACGTCAGAGAAATTTTATGGCTGCCATATTGGAGGAGTGAAAATATCTAGCACTTGTGGCAAGTTGTTTTATTCGAAAGCGTATTTTCTCGAGCGATGCCATCGTTTTGCCTCGTCGTTGGCTGTTCTAACCACAAAAAGAAGAATCCAGGGCTTTGCTTTTGTCGGGTGCCAAACATTGTTATCAATCAAGTGGAAGAAACCAAGATTTTGTCCACCCAAAGGCGAACTCGGTAGTTAGCTGCCATTAGTCGAGCTGACTTGATGGAAAAAATTCTAGAAAATGACCGGGTTTGCGGTATCCACTTTCATTCAGGAAAAGCAGCACAATAATGGGATCCATTAGACCCAGACTGGGTTCCTAGATTGAATCTAGGGCACGACAAGCTAAAGGAATCTGACGAGAGGAAAGAACAACAACAACAAGAAAGAGCACAAAGGATTACCTAGAGGAGAAAACGCGAAAGAGAATGTGAGGAGCCAGAAGCTATGCAAAAGAAAGCTGTAAAGGTGAATGAGCCTGGAGAGCGAATAAGAGCTGCAGAACTTGATTCAGTGCTCGAGAAATTGACAGATTCTATTGACTTCTCAAGTTCACTTTTTAGTTTCTTGGCCGACGCAAAATTAATATTCTTCACTCTCGCATACTCTACTTGTTTTACTGCAGAAGGTAAAAGCCACGTTCATTTTACCTGTGTGCATGCAAGTTTTCCATTCAATCTTGTCCAGACCTCCAGCTAAAAAAGAACACTCACGATATGAGAACAGCTTTCTCCCAGTCCAGCCATACATCCCACACAATGTGCTGAAACAGCAGTTCCTTCTGTGGTTGTTATGATCCAGAGCTGCATGTAGGGGTCATTCATCATTTGCGAATGCCTTACTTTAGCGAGAACAACAAATTTATCTTGGATTATTTGGCCAAGAACACTTGTAACAAAACCAGAAACCATTTGATTGTAGGCAAATAGGCTTCGGAAATCCTTGAATTGATCCTTAGTGTAGAGGCTGGTCTCGAGCACAAGATATGACAAAATATCACAAGCTTCGACAGGAGGAAGGCATTCTGAAGTATATTTCTGCACCGGAACAAGCAAATGATCCATGCCAATCACTGAGATCTTTTCGACATACCTTTTCTTAATACTGCCTTCCAGTGAATTGGCATAAGGGGAAAATATAAGCTTGGAATCCACAATCGCTTTGTCCGAAGACGCATATTTTCCCAATTCACTGACTGCCATCTCAAGAATCACTCCTCCAACATGGCGGCGCCTCATTGTCGAACATTTCTATGACGTGACGCGAACAGACTCTATACTAGCCACATCTAACCTTGTCCTCAACTCTTTCACTCCCAAGATTTCAATTATAATTCTCCTTACTGTCTGCTATACAATTCTTATGATGTTAGTTTGGAGAATTTGGTATTGGATCAACCATTAATCCCCTTGCTGATATTTTTCTTTATTCTCATCACTTGCCTCCTTGAATAAATAAATAAATAAATAAATAAATAATGATTTAACAATGGACATCCACTGGGTGGCTATTCTTGTCCACTGTTCCAGATCGAATTGGAATATAGTATTCATATGGTTAAGAGAAATTCTGTTGTGGTCACTCATTGTAGTTAAAGGGTTAAATACAGTGTGCAATGTCCTTAAATATCCTGTATATCCCTCTGAAATATTTAAAGAAGAATATTCTTGTTTACAGAATCACATTTTCTCTCCCCCCCCCCCCCGCACCTCATCAAAAATTCCTTGATCTGCCCCCAGTACTATGCCTAGCCTTCTTCCCATGATTTTCAACTGTACTGTAGGTGTGAAATGTTTTCAAGTAAAAACTTTTTATCCTTTGGTGATTTTTTTTTTGTTCACATGCAGTAGATGGAGTACAAGTGGACCCAATCGTAACGAGAGAGACAAGACCACAGCATCAGGTAAAAACATTTATACCACTTTGTTGCTTGAAAATATTTGTGGGAACATTATTTTGCAGTTTACAGTTGATGTACCCATTAATTTACACTCCTGGCCTTGGCTGGATAGTGCTACCCACGGGATGAATTGCTATGCAGTGGATGAGTGTTAACAAAGCATACTAAGCTATCTGTTAGATAGCAATTTATCCAGCCTTCAAATAATCAGGGCCTGGATGGAGAGAGGCACAGCACAATGATCTGGCCAGATCTCAAACCTAAACTTTGTGAAGGCGAGTCCAGCTTGCCGACCATTGGACTACTGGATCTCCTGGGAAGGAGAAGCGGGGGGGGGGGGAGGGGAATTGGATCAATTATGATCTGAAACCTATTTAAAGGTTATGACATTGCGAGGGAATAATTCTCTAGCTCTTATCTTTTCCTTTATTTACTTTAATAGTCAGAGAATGGATCATCAAGGGTACAAAACGGAGACATGGGCATGAATGAGTAAGGTTTTTATATTGATAATGAAGTCAACTGACATAAAATCTGCTCTAAGTAAAGTTAATAGGACCCAGTGTAGTCTAATTTGGTCTGTAATCATACAAGTGATTAATTAACAAAGTTGCATGTCTTGGAAGCTGGAGTCCAATTTGTCAATCACTTGTACGATTGCAGACCAAGTTGGATGACACAAAGTTCTGTTACCAATTTAACACAACTATTGCAATTTCCAAAAAAAAGGAAAAATTCATCTAGATGGAAAATATCTCTGGTAGAGACAATGTCTAAAATAAAAAATTCGTCCATTTTAGAAGTTCACCAGGTTTTTTAAGGATAAGTGGTTGTTGCTATGGTTATTGTCATCAACTCTGTGATTGGTGGATTTAGCTGAATGGACTCAGCATGATTGGCTGCTTTAACTGTTCAATTACAGGTGTCTAATTCAAAACAACTGCCATATTACATTGTCCAATGACAAATCTACTGAATAAATTGTGAAAAATAAAGCAGCTAATGCACCATTCACATTTGAGGAAATTTTAATGGTCATAATTAAGAATGGATGTGTCATCTTTAATAATATGTGACAGAAATAACATTACTTAACAGTACTCTCATTATTTCAGAGGTGAAGACAGTGGAACAATGAAAGTTCTGAATGCTGATCAGGGTGATGATGATAATGATGAGCCACCACCCCTACCCCCTAAGGTTTGAGTCTCAACATGCTTCAGTCTGTAGTTCCCATGTAACATCTTGTTCAGTAACTTGTCCAATGTATGCCATATAGATCTAAGTAAAACAAAAAGGTTAAGTCTGTATACAAGCCATGTGGCCCGTCAGGTTGGCGCCTATCTCTAGTTTCCATAACATGAAGTGACTACAGGGTCCGAAATTAACTTTTTTAGGCAGGCGCCAACTGGCGACTGAAATTTTTTTTCGGTCTCCATATAGAAAAATTTGGTTGCCAAAAAGTGACAATAAAAGTTTTTACTTTGCAGTGAAACAAAAGCCACACATTTAATTGATTTGGCTGAAAATCAAAGTTATTGTTTGTATAATTATCGTGGCATGAAATAGTTAATCGCCTGCTGGCGACCAGTTGTGAAATCCTGGTCGCCAGTGCAAAGTTTTTAGTCGCATTGGCAACCAGGAAAGCGCAATTTTGGACCCTGGACTAGAAGTATTTCTACTCACCCCTGGATGTGATACTAGTCCATGGCAGGGTTACCGCACAGCTTTTATCTGCTGCTGCCCATTTCAAGGTGAAGAGAGGCACTGTGAAAGTAAAGTGTCTTGCCTAAGAACACAACACAATGTCCCCAGCCAGGGCTCAATCCAGATTCAAGAACCTCAATCAAGAGGCTTCTGCATCTCCACATAGATTTAAGTAACATGTCAGTAATCCTGAATTTTTTTTTTCAGTAATTACTAAGTCTTTTTTGTTTCTTCTGAACAGTTAAACAGGAATTCTCATTACCAAGTGCCACAACCAAGTATGAAACCAGTTCCACCTCCAAAGCCAGTACATCTGAAGCTGTCAAGAGTAGCAAGTGCACAGGAGGTTGGCCAACGATCACCTCAATCAAAACCAAGAAAATTCTCAGAGATAGAAGTGCCTGGCAACCGAGTTCCTCCACCAAGTGTACCCCCACCGGTTAGTAACTTATAATTTCTCCTGACAGTACCCCCCCTGAATCAAATGTCAATGTCACGAGAATTAAGGAAATGATCACCAATTTGAGAAGCCCCTGATTAACTGTTAAACAAATTCTCCTTCTCACACACCGCTGGTAGCCATGTCGAGGTGACCGCCGCAACCTGACCTTTATGGCAACTCCAAAGCTAATACAAGTGGCATACACTAAGACCGAAAATAACGAAAAAAGTTTCCGGCTAGTACCTTATACGGGTTTTGTATAAGCATTTAAAATCTTTGGGTGGGTGGGTGGGCGGGAAAGTCGGCAATGGCGGACGCAACAAAAACATTTGCTCGCCCCACAGGTCACATGACCTATATCCAGGCCCCAGCGGCGTGTGAGAAAAACATTTTTCACTTATTTCGTTCCATTCAGCCAGTGAAAAATCACTCTTGTCAGTGCCGTAGGGAATGTAAATACAACTGTGTGGAGATTATGAATGTTGATTTTAAGCTGTCAATGGTTTAGTTAACTCCCAGAAGTGATTAACTTGTAACTTCTTCCAACAATATCCATACGTGAGCCAGCAAACAGTTCGTGAGCATACTCATAGTTATCAGCGAGAAGTTGTTCTCTTGATCTAAAACCAAATTGTTGCTACTAATTTACAAGAAAACATGTCGCTGCCAGAGAGGAGAATTAACAATCAGATCTTGGGAGTTAAAGAGTTAAATACTAGCAAGATAAGAGAAATGGGAAATTTTGAGCTCACTGCTGTCTTATGTAGAACGTTATTATTCATATCGTGGCAAGCAAGGGTCAAAGAAGAAAACTGAGTTCCCTGAGCTAGAAAAGATCTTTAATGAGGTCAATGCTAGAATTATGTGTGACCAGGGTTCTGAATACTGTAAAGGATTTAATTGGCTGTAAATTACACATCAGTTGTGTCAAAGGATAGTTCTTAAGCTCTGTTCTTACCGAGAGTAAAGGACCCGTTTAATGACTTCCCATTTTGAATCTCTTTCGTTCGTGCAATTCTCAACATGTTCATTGCCGAGGTAAATGAAATGTGTCCAGTAATTTATTCCAAGTCATCAATTGTTTGAGATAATGTCCTTAAAACAAAAAAAGACTTGTAAGTGTCCATTGGGTAGAAAATAGCAGTAATAATACTGATAATCTTAATGTCCTTAAAAGATGTCCCCATGATATATGTTGTTGATTTTCAGAAACTCCCAGTTGGAGCTAGAGTGTCAGACCCAGGAAGACTCTCTGCTGGCAAGAAAACTTCCGTTAGTGTTATATTTTGTTTCTATGTTATGTCGCCTCAAGGAATCTCCCTGAAGAGTTTCTCCTAGTTATAAGTAAGAGAGAAGGGGATGGCGCAATGGTGAGAGCACTCGCCTCCCACCACTGTGGCCTGGGTTCGATTCCTGGACCTGGCGTCACATGTGGGTTGAGTTTGTTGTTGATTCTCGTCCTTGCTCCGAGGGTTTTTTCTCCGCGTCCTCCAGTTTTCCTCCCTACGCAAAAACCAACATTCCAAATTCCAATTCGATCTGGAAACAGTGGACAAGTAAGAGCCACTCAATGGAATGTCCATCTCTAAATTATTTATTATTATTTATTATTTATTAGAATTGTTTGAAAAGACGCGTCTCCTCGTCCTCACCCTTTTTTCACTTTTCCCCAATCCGTTAATTATACAAAAGAAAAGAGTTACACGTACAACTGTACTTCTTTACAGTAATGACAGAGAAGCGTTTAGTCCAGTTTGCAGGGGGCATCAAATGAGGTATTTGGGTGTGGTGGGTAGCTCTCATGGCTCAGAAAATTTCTGGTAAATTGTTTACGTAGGAGAGTAAACACAACCCTTCCCCACCCCCCCGTCAATTTTTTTTTTCGGCTATAGAAAACGTAGTCCCCCATTTGCATGGAGCGTTTTACGAAATTCCGAGGGGTTAGGGACGTCTCTCATCACAAGAACTTTTTTTAATTACGTTTTTTTTTTTCTCTGATTGCAGATTACAACGTGTTTTTCCAAGATTTTTAATGAATGTCCACTTCATATCTATTGCACTGGGCTCTGGGTAAATCCTAGCACAGGAGGTAAACTAACATTAAAAGAACTGTTTTTGTAAATTTTTCTTTTTATCGATTTTTTTCGTGGTGACTTTCCTGAATACCTGGTTTCCTGCAATGCTTCTAAAAATTTATGCGATTGTCAGAGTTTGCATTTTGGAAGCGTATGAAGTTTTGTGGTGACACTGTTTGAACATCTTTTACACTTTTCCCTTTAATAATCATGTTTTTGTTGCTTTTTCCTTTACAGAGAGACACATCATTGTCGGAGCAGAAGAAGGTGTTTATTCTTTGAACTTCAGTGAACAATTACATGAGGCAGAAATGGAACAGGTAGTGCTATGGCTATTTTTAATTTACGAAGGAAGTTGTATGAACAAGAGTGCGTTTTTTTTTTTTTTTTTTTGACAAAGCGATAAATTATATTGAAAGTTTTCATAATTTCTCAAGCCGTGGGCGAGTGCAATTTATAAACCTTTCAAAACATCACAGGTGACCAGAAATCACGAACTTTGCAACGCTTATTTTATGTCTTCTTTGTAAATTACTTGAAACCCTTGTCAATGGGTTTTAAGATGTTCGAAATTTCCTTTGATTTGCTAATTGATGGCTGTGACCGGCTACCGAACGTTTTGACTGTTTCAGCAGCATGCATCCGTAGAGCAAACTTCAAATGCTCTCATCTTTAACAAAAACAACACATCGTTCTGCCCATAGCAGAGTGGTATGCCATGAACTAGTATGCGACAAACCCTTGGTTGTACATAATTCTTTTTTAGAGCAATTTTCATTTAAGTTTTAAAGTAATCCTGTTGTTTTTCTTCGTTCTGTGATTGGTTAAAAAAAAAGCACGTGCCACTCTCTTACCCAATCAGATGTAAAACAGAAACCAACCACGACTTGGTCACCGGCGTTTTCCCGCGTTGTAGGCAGTGTAGTTGGTTTTACTCATAAGTCTCGCTGGCTCTTGTGATAACTTTGGTTTTGGTTCTACGCGGACTCTCGATCAAAAAGCGCAATATTCACTTACGTGTTCTCTTGCCTTTTGTCATAGATTTGTGCCAAGCGATGTACGTGGCTGTCAGTTTTCCAAAACGTGATGGTGTCACTTCAAGGTAATGAATCCCAAGCAAACCCCTTTTGGTCGCTAATATATTAGTACTCCTCATGATTTTACACATTTTTTTCAAACTAACTTTTGAGAAGATGGTCTAGCATCAGACTGTTCATTGGTGGGTGACTTTGGTTACCCTCTAGACCTCTCGATTGGAAACTGCTCTGATAGTGGAATGAGATGTTAGCTGTTAATCGATTGATCAGAAGGTTGTTGATGTGATTTGTACTTACAGGATCTCCCAGCTGTGTGTACATGCACAGCTTAGAAACTCTCCATGACAGGCAACAAGCTTTCTTTGCAACAGTCACAAGGTAGGGCTTTGGTGTGTTAGCCAGGGGACCGGGGAACCTGAGGCCCAGGGGTTCGGACTGGGGGGGTTGGGGGAAGAGGGGCCCCCCTTAGGAAACCCTTAAGAATGTGCTGCACAGTTATCCAAATCTGAGCTAAAGACAGGCCAGACCAGAGATATGAAAATGGGTGTGGAGAGTGGTGGGCGGGTCTAGATGTGCAAAGGATGGATGGCATTATCCTCAGGATAAATCGCTATCCAGGGGATGAATGTTGACAAAACGTACCATGCTCTCCCGCCGTACAGAGATTTACCCGGTAGATGGGTAGCGTCATCCATCCTTTGAACAACCGTGCTTGCTGGCCTCTGAAATCCACACCTGTTTTTAGAACAGGTTTCTTCAAGTTAAACCTGTTTTTGAGAATCCTGTTTTAGCGTTACTAAGCTGAGTACCAGTGCCGAAAAATTTAGCTCGGGTGATATATTTATTTTCGTTTTTCTCTTTCTCTATCATTCATTTCAAACTGAAATAAGAAATATATATTTACGCTTCCCAGTATATCCGATTGCAAACCATAGTGGTCTCAATCTATACCCGCTTTCAGACTGAAACGGTTCATAAACTTCGTATTCAAAACGTAATATAATCGGCAAAAGAAAAATCTCGCAAATGCAGCTGTCATACGTTAACTAATTTATGAAATCTAATAACTGCCTAAAATTATTGAAAGTTCCTGATAAGTTTTAGAGCAACTTATTGGGAACACTTTTCAATTTTTCTTTTTGATTTTCTCTCTAAAGGAATAACAGAATTTCGGAAACAAGAGGTTGTTCAAAGTGCTGTATTGGTAAGGCATTCATGTATTGAATATTACCTCTTTAAGTACTAACTCGTTATGGTCTGATGGAACTGAAAATAATGTACGCTTCATGAGAGGCACAATCCTTATACATTTGGTCATAATAAGATAAAAAAAAACCACAGAGTCCACAAGCGCTACCAAAGGTCGACAGGTATGTAATGTCAGAGTGTGCAAACGTAAACGCAAACGCAAACGCAGTGGTAACGTAATAGATTCGCGCGTATTTGTGGATCGTTTTCACATGACGTCACGGTGGTCATATTGGTTACCCAAACGGTAAAATAAATGCGGCCATTTTGGTGTTCCTCTCGATGCTACGGGATTTAACTCTTCGTATATTACAACAGTTGATTTACAGAGCTGCTCAGTGTGTGCTTGAAAAAGTCCTACAGAAATGTTTTTTAAAGTAATGGCAGACTTTTTTCCGTGTTTTCGTTAGCTTGTCTAAACACTCGTGAGGTTAAGAGCATTGTCGAAATTTAGCAAGCTCTTGACTACCTCACGGGTTTGCGTAACTCTATCGTATTCTCTCAACCAACCACGTTTTACGATGAGGCTGTGTAAAGAAAAACAGTTCTCTATTGCTAATTGGATACCTTACCTAAAATTCGACTTAAATCTTTTCATGTTT
Source organism: Stylophora pistillata (assembly GCF_964205215.1). Lineage (NCBI taxonomy): Eukaryota > Metazoa > Cnidaria > Anthozoa > Scleractinia > Pocilloporidae > Stylophora > Stylophora pistillata. Next base: position 4,128,526 of record NC_142532.1, on the reverse strand, counting down.
TTTATTTTTGTATTTTAGTAAATAACCCATACAACAGTCAGGTATACCTATGTGTAGCAGTGCAGAAGAGTGTTTTTCTCTACCAGTGGTATGAGCCTTGGGGTAGGTTCATGAAAGTACAGGTAAGGACTTCAAACAGCCATGTATGTCTTGCAAAATGACTCCGTCCTCGATCCTCGATGTTTTGGAGAATCGAGAATGCCAAGGATTGAGTTTCAAGAGTGGGTTAACTTAAATTAGGTGAAAAAAATAACGTCAGGAAAAACCTTGTTAACATTGTAAATAGGTAATAATGTGTTTCGCTGTATCGGCTACCCGTGTTAATTTCATTATTGGTAATGAAACACAAAAGAAAAACCTATGTAACTGTCAATAAGGAATGTAAGTAGCAATTCAAGTTAAAAAAAAATTACTTCGCCTAATCTTCTCGATAATCTCGTTATTATTGTAATCATTTAAGAGAAATGAAGGTCGAGACTAAAAGAAAGATCAATTAAAAAATTAAAAAAAAAAAGCTTAAATCCAAGAGCTACAGTAAAGTGGAACTTCACATTACACTTTGTCGACTTTCCTTTTATGCTCACTTGTTGTGTTCATTTCCTGTTGGCAGTACTATGATGTGGATATTCCGTCTCCCCCGCCACTCTTTGAACCGCTAGTCAAACAAGACCTGGAATACCCAATGATATGTGTTGGAGTAAGAGGATTGTAAGTAAAATATGATGCAGTGAAACCTGCGTGATCAAGCTAATTTGTGAAAAAGGGTGACTTGTACCTTTGAGATATATTTTTTTCGTTTGATGATATTTTTTGTTTGTTTGATTATATTCTTTTTTTGTCCTCTTCTCTCGGTAGGGCTGATGGTAGCCTTCATTTTGAATGCGTTAATTTGAATTCCCTATCAAATTGGTTCACAGAACTACCTGAGGGTAAAGAAAACTTGTCTGTATTCTTATTCTTATTCTTACTCTTATTATTATTATTATTATTATTATTATTAGAACTGCTTTTTGTGAAATATTTTTAAGGAAAAATCTATTATTATTATTAAGTTAATACCAAAGAGATTCAAAACTTTTCTCTCAGTTAGAGACTTTCTAAACTTGTTTTTGTAATATTTCTACCTTAATTATGATCATCATTATAATTATTATAAGAAGTGTGTATCCATGAGCTTCTCTGGGATTTTTACTGAACATTTTGACGCATTTGTTTTCGATTTTTAAGCATTTCATCATAATTTTGTAAATACTTTTAGTGATTACAGTGAATGAAGATTATTATTTTAATTATTATTATTATTACTATTATTATTACTATTATTATTATTACTATTATTATTATTATTATTATTATTATTATTATCTCGCAGTATGCACTTCTGAATGCTTCAGATTACAAATAAAATTGATATAGGGCGCCAAAGGCGTAGCCTATTCAATTGTCACTACTACATAGATAAAGCTAAACTTTAACAAATTGTGTGCCCCTAGACCCTAAAGGAAATAACTGTTCCATCAACCTATTGAAACTATGCTTGAACCTAGCGTCGTTTAAGGAACTTAGTCCGATAGAACCTTAAAAGTCCAGACACAATTAAACCTAAGAGTTCTAAAATGGTATACCCATAGACCCTAAAATGGAGATAAATGTTTAAAACCTATACTTAAAACTAACGTCGTTGGAAGAACTTAGTCAGACAGGACCTTGAAAGTCCTGGCAATATTAAGGGAGTTAGAGACTACAGCTTTCTGTATGTTCCTTAGCACTGGATGACATCGGCCACTTCCAACCAGTTGGCGTATGCTTTCCTTGACCCTTCGCGAGCGAGCTCCAAGTGCGTCTATTATGATGTTATGCTGCTCAATCTTGTACTCTGAGTTTCTCTTCTAAATTCGTACCGCAGCGGAGCGTACTTGTTCATCTTCTCTGCACATTTGATCTCTCTATTACTGACCCATGGACAGCTCATTTCAAGTAACGCTACTTTCTTCCTCTTCTTCTTCTAATTGTTCTTCTTATTATTATTATTATTATTATTATTATTATTATTATTGTAATTATTTTTATTATTTATCAAGCGTAATTTCCTGGATAAGAGACGCTCTGCGATCCTGTGCTTTAGAGGCACAAGATTCAAAAGACAAGAGCTAGACTTAACTCAGATTTAAATCGAATATATTTGAGCCTGCCCGAATTAATCTCCGTTTTTTTAGGAATACGAAATTTTGCCTTGTTTAACTTGTTTCTTTTGTCTTGTTTTGTTTTGTTTGTTTGTTTATATGACTCTTAATGTACTATGGTGCTTAATTCTTACTTCATATTTTTCTGTAAATTATGTACATATTTTTAAAATTTAATAAAATTATTATAATATTATAAGCAATTGAAGAAAAGAAGAATGAAAAAAATTCAGACACTAGTTAGTCGCAACTACCAACTGAGCTACGAAGCCATTTATTTCATTTCAAGTTGCCATTACTGTTACTAATTGATTGTTTGTTTTATCTTCTATTTCGAATACTATTTTAGGAAGAAAAATTGAGGTGGATAGTGTGGATCACTTGGAAAAAGATACAGTTCTTGTTTCTTTCAACAGTATCCTTTAAGCTTTCTAGCAGCGATCGTATGAATTACTTTTTGCCTAAAACTTGGGAAACAAACAGTACTACTCTAAGATAGTGCTCATTAGCTGTCATTTGAATGGTTACGCACGAGTTTTATGCATAAACTTGAGAGGAGTCGGGGGGAGTTGCGGTGGGACTGGCACTAATTCAGTTTTGTACTCCTTGCTGATCTCTCGCCGTCTCGCTGGATACTCCAAAATCACATTTCCGAGTAAGAACTGAGACCTATTATTTCCTTTTTATTTCCGAACTATTCCCTTTCATTTTTAGTCCTCTTGCCTTACTATGAATCAGATACAAAAGTCCGGATTTACGATAAGATTGTAAAAGGTCGGGACCTTATCTACGAAAAATTATTTTCCGAACTATTCTCGTTCAGGTTCCGTCCTCGTGACGTATTATAAATAAGATACAAAAGTCAGGATTTACGATTAGATTGTCAACGGTAATAATAATAATTTATTTGAAGTCAATTACACAGGGAGTGGTTGCCCAGATCTCCCGAGCCAAAGGCTCACGACAAAAGTGATTGACAGAGAAAATATAAAAAGCATTATGTATTTACAATATTAAAAAAAAAAGTTATTCGATAATAAATATAATATATAATGTAATGAGTTGATGCAATTTATATAGTGGTGACAAGTGCTGAGAATAATCGTTGGAAATGATAAATATCAAATTGAACAATTGTCGGGACCTTAATTCAATTCGGGACCTTATTTACCGAAAAATGATTTTTCAGTTCCATTCCTTACTCGAAAACCTGATTTTGGAGTATCCATTTATGTCACGACTATTGCTGAAGCCCGCGTACTTTCCTGCGAGCGAAGAAATGAACGCGCGAAGCGATAATAATTAGGCCTGTTCGCCGGCTACCTTTTTTATTGCAGCCTGGTATTCCCCCAGCAAGGGGTTTCTTAGCTATCCACTAAGCTTACCAGAACTGATCAGTTTTGCAATTCTCAGTACAGAATATGATGTTCTTAGTTGTCGGTCCAGTTTTGAGCGCTAGACTTACTATATAATATAAGACTTATTAGATGCCCGTCAAAGTTTATCTTCTGTTTAACTTGTGCGCGATTAGATATGGTTAAGTTTGTCAATCTCGAAGGCAAAACGAAACAGTTCAGAAGACAGTTATCAGAAATACATTTTGACATCAAGCCAGAATCTGTTGGTGAGTGCTAACCATATAACAAGCTGAATCATACACGCATTTTGATTGGTTCTCGTTTATGGGCGAGTGGAGGTCAGATGCACAGCTGACGTCGCCATCGACGACATTTTGCTTTTTCGTCATAGGAAATCTCTCTATTACTAAACAGACCGCACGGTCAGGGATTTCATTAATGTTTTCTGCAGGAGGGCAAATAGTTTTCACAGGCGGGCAAAACTCTTTGAACTGAACTTCTTTATAAGATAAACTTTCCTCCAGATGGTCAAATCAGGTGGGCAAAGCCGTCCTCACAACCGGTCAATTTGCCCGGTGCCTGGCCCTCAAGGAAACCTCTGACCGTCACGGTAATATTGAATCAATTTGTTAATTTGATAACAATCGCAAAGGACAAGTTGGAATAACTTAGAAGGTTATTTGGAGTAAGGAAGCCGCGTTTCTCGAATTGTCTCTTGTTGTCAAAGACATGGTGGCCCAATGTTTTGCATGATGGACTCTATTTCAAGAGGTACAAGTTTAATCCCTTGGTCGGGTCATTGTGTGTGTGAGAAGACGCTTTCCTCTCAGAGTGACTCTCTCACTGAGGAGTTTAATTTAGTGCTGCTGGCAAAGTATCCTGGAATCTGAACGAAATTCTTGTTGATATTCGTGATGGACCAGCATCCAATCCAATTATTCGCGCATTGGAAAGCGGAGTTTATCACAGGTCTTTAAAACTATTTACTGAAGATATTTAGGCTGGGACAAGTTGGTACGCACCAGTTTTACCCAGTTCCTATTTGCTTTTAATTCTTTGAAGACTAATTTCTGTCTCGGACAAGAATTTCAAATAAGTTTCATCCACACGTGGTGGATTGTTTAGGCGACCAGTCGTCGCATCGTAGCGACTTGTGTTTCTGAACTTAAACAGCACTGTTATCTTTAAGTCTTATGCCACCGGGTGAGATTATATTCAAACCCTGTCAATCAGATCAAACGTGGAAAACACAACGAACCAGTTGGAAGTAAGAGCAAAGACACGTGACCAGTGTAAAGAGCGGGAAAACGCGTGCAACCAAATCGTAATTGATAAAAGGTTGAAAGTAAATTGTTGTTGTTTTTCCAGTCTGTTTACAAGGTAGCGTCCTGGCGTTTCATGAGCATGGGTTACAAGGGAGAAGTCTTCACAGTGGAAAGGTATAAGGATTTAGACCATATAAAGTCCATACTTTTCAAGAAAAAACATTTTGGAGTGTATTAGTCCAATTGAGAGTCTTGTTCTTAGCTGCCAAGCCTTTGAACTGGAGCGAGGCTGCTGGTGACCTCGTCAGGATACCATCCTCGCTGTCATGTGAACTAGTTTCTTCTCTGTTCTAACAATAGCCAGGCAACAGAGCACAGAACTGTAAAATTGGCTGAACCTGACACATTTGTCATTGATCTGTTACTGTTAGAGAGTACTGCTTGCTTGTTTGGTTGATTGTTTGGTTATTGTTCACCATATTTGCTTTTTCTTCAGATTAATGTTGAGATGAACGATCCCCGACGTACATTTAGACTGCTAGGATGCGAAAGGTAGGAAAGCAATATTTACAGCAAGTTCGATCCAGGCATCGTTTGATCTTGGTTGTGTTGATAACAGTAGACCAAAAAAAAAACAGACAGACAAAGAGACTGGTAGACAGACAGACAGACAGAGAGACAGACAGACAGAGAGACAGACAGACAGACAGACAGACAGACAGAGAGACAGACAGACAGGCAGATAGACAGACAGACAGAGAGACCAACAGAGAGACAGACAGAGAGACAGACAGACAGAGAGACAGACAGACAGGCAGATAGACAGACAGACAGAGAGACCAACAGAGAGACAGAGAGACCGACAGAGAGACAGACAGACCGACAGAGAGACAGACAGACAGACAGAGAGACAGACAGACAGACAGAGAGACAGACAGACAGACAGACAGACAGACAGACAGACAGACAGAGAGACAGACAGACAGACAGACAGACAGTCAGAGAGACAGACAGAGAGACAGAAAGACAGACAGAGAGACAGACAGACAGAGAGACAGACAGAGAGACAGACAGACGGAGAGAGAGGCAGACAGACAGACAGAGAGACAGACAGACAGACAGAGAGACAGACAGTCAGAGAGACAGAAAGACAGACAGAGAGACAGACAGACAGAGAGACAGACAGACGGAGAGAGAGGCAGACAGACAGAGAGACAGAGAGACAGAGACACAGACAGAGAGACAGACAGACAGGCAGAGAGACAGACAGACAGACAGGCAGAGAGACAGACAGACAGACAGGCAGAGAGACAGACAGACAGACAGAGAATTAAATGACAAGTAAGTTCGTCAGCCCGTGGGTCTCTTCGTCAGTCACTAAGTCAGTCAGAAAGTCACTTCCCACCAATAACGTAGCTCCATTCTCTGCCTTTAAAAGCACACACAACCCACAATTCCTCTATTCGCTCCGACGAGGGGCTAACGCTCGAAACGTCAGCTTTTGTAATCGTTACGGTGGCCAATTTACCACTTCAACTTTGTTGATATATCCAAATTATTTCGTTACTCCCTCCGACGCAGCCCCGAACAGTTTCTTTCGAAACTATCAGCCTTTATTCAGAAAGTCACTCGGTCAGTCTCGTTTATGGTTATAGGAACCGAGCCTAAGTTAAGCTGTTGAGAAAACAAAGGAAAAAGAAAACAGAATAAGAAGGTTCTAGTGGAAAAGAAGAAGACGTAAAGTGTGGGTTAAATGTTTAAGTTGTGTCAAACAGGATTAATGTCGTTATTCTATCTTTCCAAACAGCATTGCAGTTGTTGAGAGTAAACCTGCCGACAACCCAAATGCACCGTGCAATCTTTATATACTTGCCAGCAACCGCAACCAACAGAAGTAGTCTTCCCCGGAGAAAAATGCTCAAACTTGCGGTGCCTACCCCTGGGGGAGGCAAATCCTCGTCGGAGCGCGGAGTTCGTGTTTTAATTGCCCCAATCTAGATTTCACGTTAAACAATTTTAATTTAGTTTCGCCGATAGTTATGCTTTCTCGTGACGTATGCAGAAACAAAAAACGTCGAGACATTATTTAATTATTAACGAACCAAAGACTCTGAGAGGGTTTTAGACAAACCCTCAACGAAGAGAGTGAGAGTGAGAGTGGTTGAGGAATTATGAGTTGTCATACCTACTGAAAATCGCGTCCCACTGAAAAATTTAAAATTAGCTTAGGAAAAACACCGGAAAAAACATGGAGAGCTTCTCGCACCCGGAAACACTTAGTGTTAAGACAGTTTACAAAACAATGTGAAAATATGAATTTCGATTTTTATAATTTTTAATTGTTTTTTCTTTTTGAGTGAAAGGATTATATTTGGTATCCTAAAATATTTTAGATGAACTTAAACCTTTTATATCGTCTGTTATTATCTTATAGGCCACAAAAGTCAATATTTTTATGGTGAGACTTGATTCCGTTCCAAAATATTGTGCAAAACTTGAAGGAAAACTACGAATCTGATCAGTAGTTTTGTATCGAAGAAAGAATATTTATCCTAAAAACTTATCGTTGAGTACTTATCACGCCATTTTAGTTCGTTCTGTTACAAACAATTTACAGTCGTGAGTAACTGTTGTTGAGTTCACTCAAATAAGAATTTTTAACAGTGTAGAGCGTTTTTCGATTGAGTGCTAGAACGAGCGACCACATTGCGATTGGTTTTAGTTTTGAATCTGATTGGTTCAGACAATAGCGCGTGTTTTCTGCACGAACACGGAGCGAAGTAGGGAAACATAAAGCGCGGTAAAACGCGGGTGGCGAGTTCATGATTGGTTTTAGTCTGAATCTGATATGGTTGAGAAGTAAGGCAACAAAGCGCGGGAAAACGCGGGTGGCTAACTTATGATTGGTTTTTAGTCAGAATCTGATTCGTTGAGAGGGTGGCGCGAGTTTTCTGGACCAATCACCGAGCGAAGTAAAGCAAAACAACAGCAATCCCAGATTACTCTCGACACTCGATTGAAAATTGTTCTAAGGTGTTTTTAGATGGACAGCTATCAGGTTAAGAACGATGTGAAGCTTCTCAACAAATAATTCAAACAATCATTTTAGTTAAGTATACAATTTCACGAAGGGGTACAACAGTTTTTTTTTTTTTTTTTTTGCTATTTTTCTATTGAATTTATAATTGTAAAGAATACTTAATTGATATTTTCAATGATGTCATTTTTTATTTCAATACGAAACATTAAGAAATGTAATAGAGTACGAACATGTGCGCAACTCAATTTATTTTTAAGCGTAAATGTAAAGAATTTCAAAGTCACTTAGTGTAATAACGATTAATATTGTGACTATTTCGAACAATAACTCAGAGTGGATATTTTCACCCCTCCAGTATTTTGTACATAGCATTGGCAAGTTAAATTCATAGCTAAAAAATAAAGTGTTCTTGATTCAAACAATTTTTAGTAAAGTCTTGAAATTCTACTCCTCCCTAATGCTATCCCGTCGGCCCTTTGTTGCGTGCCTTAGTAATACTTTTCCAACTCTCTCGTGCGTTTTAGGAACAACGGTCACTGGGTACGAGTCGCATTTTCGCAACACGTGTATTCGTCAGAAACCCACGTGAAGCTCGTCTTTTTCTTTTTTTTTTTAACTCTAAGCTCAAGACCGCAAATTGCATGAGGGTGAACAGCTCAGTCTCAAATTGCATAACGTAGGAATGTTTGGAACGTTTATGCTGCGAGGTCTGTGAATTTAAATGCTGTGCCTCATTTCTTTGGGCTGGTGTTCGGGGAGACGAGTGGCTCTCAGTACAAATGAGTTTGGCCAATCGTGTACGAGTTGAAATGAACGTGCGCAAAGCATTCAGCGAGGAAGGGAGGCTCGGCACGCGCAGAAATCGCGCGCGCGCGAGAGTCGTTGAACTCTTGACATATGTGACATCATTTTGCATTTGAACAACATTATCTAACACTGCGGAATAGTAAGTAAACATTTGATCAAGTTGTCATTCATTTAAGACCTTTTTTTAACCGACGTAATGGAAGAAAACAAACCAGAAAAGAGGAGGTAAGATGTTACAATGCTGTTTATTTACTAGGAAGCTATAAAGCAAAAATGAACAATGATACCTTCTTTTGTTTCTGTCGTAGAAGAAGAAAGCGCAGAAATGCAAGGCTACCTTCGAAAGAAAAAGAGGTCAGAGTAATTGCCGTCAAAGTGGGCGGTAATATTTTCACGTTTTTCCTTTTGTTAAGATGTCAACGATGTTCTTTACTTTTTATTCACCGAAGTTACTCCCTTCCTCTTCAATTTTAGGAATCAAGGGCGAAGATCGAACGAGTCTGTGCTCCAGCGGATTACAAGATAATGGAAGGTATAGCGATTAATTTGCAGCTCTAAATTTGACGGAAAATGAAGTCCAGCGGTTCATTTGTCGAAATAAGGGTGTCTTACGAGGGTTTCCACTGAATCCTGTTATTGGCGGTTACCACCGTCTTTTAAGCCCGGTAGCAGGCCCTCGTGTTTGGGTTTCACCTTCAGATCTTTTTATAGGCACAGCCGTCAATTTCACCAACGGAAGCCGCTTATGGAAAAAGTTATCAAAACCCCTGCCACTACGAACCAGAACATCAAAAAAATAATAAATATGTGGCACAGAATAACTGAAGAAAAGAATCTATTGTACAAAACTGTTGTTTGTCTTGGTTCAGTGAAACCGGTGCCAGCTTCATGCAAATAGTCAAAAAGAGTGGTTGCCCGCGGCTCTTAAGAATTTCAAACCTTTTCCCACTTCGTTTACATTAAATTAAAGTCTGTTTATGAGCCTAGTGGCCCATTAGGCCGGTGCTTAACTCCGGTTTCTGTGGCGTGAAGCGACTAGGAGTATTTCTACTCCCCCCTGGATGGGATGCCAGTCCATCGCAGGGTTACCCCCAGCATTAAATTGCCGGTACCCATTTATACACCTGGGTGAAGAGAGGCACTGTGAGAGTAAAGTGTCGTGCCTAAGAACACAACACAGTGTCCCGGCCGAGGCTCGAACACGGACCGCTCGATCGGGCGTCGAGCGCACCAACCATGAGTCCTCCACTCGTTTATATTGGTCTACTGAAAAAGATCCAGAGGCTTGGGCAAAATTGCGCAGCTTCAAACACGGTTGAAAAAAAAAAAAACATTCTGTGGCGATCAGAAAATCAAAAACGTGCCATACTCGTCATAAAAAGATTTAGCTCCGGTATTCAAGGAAAGTTATGTTACTACGCACCAGAACGTTAAAAAAGATTGAATACGTTTCAACAGAATAACAGAGGAAAAGAATCTATGCACTACGCACTACGCACCAGACCGTTAAAAAGGATTGAATACGTTTCAACAGAATAACAGAGGAAAAGAATCTATTGCGCAAAGCTATTGTTTTTGAGATTCTTGAAACTCTTGAGAATTGCAACTTTATTCCGCTTCCTTTACAATGGTCTACTGAAAAGGAGGCTTGGGAAAGATTGCGCAGCTTTAAACGCGGCCGGAGAAATCAAAAACAAAAAGATTGAGCTCCGGCTCTTAAGGAAAATTCTGTTAGCTTAAAGAAAATTGTGCAAGGGTGTTACATCTTTGTATCTGCACGTCTGCTAAAAAAAGCATAACATGGTAGATTAAAAATTGTATTTGTGCTTATCAAAAGCAGTCAGTTAGTAAGCGTCCGACTTCCATTCGAAAATTTTCGTTGTACAAATAAAACTTATCGAAATAGTTTCTCAGGTGAAGAATTTCAAGTTTAACTGCATTTTACACCCCAGTTTGAGCAAAAATTTTGGATGCGCGTATCTTCTAGGGCATGTTTAATTTAGCGTCACTTCAAATTTTCTCCGCAACACTGTTGTATAAGTGCTGTTACATTGGTTTGTTAGATTAACATCTTCTTCATTGAGCAGAACTCATAGAAGACCCGGTAAGCGAAGAAAATGAGCGAAGAAGGAGAGCTATTGAGAAGTGGACTGAAGAGTCACACGAAGAGTTTGCAAATGGGTAAATATCCACCGATTACCAGTATGTATTGCTGTTTTAGAGAGAAATTGTTAGGAACACAGAATTAACAAGGAAAAAATCTGGGTTCCCTATAAGGATCCGGGCCTTCCATGAGCTAAACCATACTCTATATTTGTAAGTAACAAGAGTCTAAGTGACAAAAGCTAAACGCGGTGGATGGAGAAACTTGCAGCACAGGTGTCTGTTACTCGCGTGGAAAGCGCGAGGCGAGAAGTTGGAGGGGGCAAGCGGAGAGTCTTGTGTGAGGGAATGAGCCTCTTGTCTCCACCCGCATCAAAAACGCAAAAAAGAACAAGAAATGATGTCTGTTTTACAAGTCAAGTGTTGAGTCGAGAGTACAAGGGTCTGAAAGATACTTAATGCGCATGACAAAATGCATTGCTTTCATTTTCTTTTCTAATATCACTGTTTCAACATGACAGAGTTAGTTAATTTTTTAGAATATATTTCCAATTTATTCGCAGTCTGGCTGTGCATGGAAAGAAATTCCGTAAAGTGGCTGACCATCTTCCAGAAATGGTATGTATGGCCTTGTAAATTTTATCAATTTGGGTCCATTCGTGCCATTCGTCAAACAATAATATGACATATTTTCAAAGAATTCAGTGATTTGAGATTGCTGACTGTTCAAACGCTAGCTTTCGCCAAAGTTTCCTTGGTGAGAAATTCATTTTCTGTACAAAAATCTAAATTCAGCCCGAGATCTCAACTGTTGAACTATTTTGCTTAGACCCGGACAAACCCAGGATGGAAAGCTATTCTTCTCTGAGTTTCCACCTAACTCCGACATCTAGGTGACAATTTAGACGAAAAAATGTTGGATTTCATATTGGTCCCCAGTAGATTTTTCAGAAGGCCTTCACCCACACCTCAAACAAGCCCCTTTCTTCACCCCGCACCGGGCCTTCCCACCCTAAGCTCGTACCCAGATCCTACCGTTTAACCGTGGGACCTTTCCTAGGGACCTTACAACCCCTTGGCCGTGAAAGGTCTGGGCACAAGACTTCGTCACCCTTGCCTGTAAGCCATAGAAATAGATAAGACCCCTGGTAGCTTACGGGAGGGTTTACCACATTATTTGATACTGAGTGTCCTTGGGTTGTTCTTCAGACTGTAGCAGACTGTGTAGAACATTACTACATGACCAAGCCCTTTGACTTCAATTTCGCGGAGGTGAGTAGAACGCTAACGCAGCGACTTGAGACACAAAACAACCAATCAGAACAAAGGTAGACATGACAAGAAGCTGATGAGAATTAAGAGTATAAAGAACTATCGTTAGACGACTTCAAGCACGGGAAAATGTGATAGATGACGTCACGATTGATCTTCGTTTTGCATCTGATTGGTTCAGGGAATGACGCGAGTTTTCTAGACCAATCACTGAGCGAGGTGAAGTGAACGCAATGCAATCCTGGATCACTTCCGGGGACAAAAAAAAATTAAATAAACTTGCGAGAAACCGGGGCTGATGAGCGTGAGTCCTTGTCTTCAAGTTTCGAACGCGTTTTTTCCTATCGACCGACTAGTATACGGCGAATTTTTTCTCCTTCCATCTACCGACTGATATGCTGCGAGAGAGTGATTTCAATGATGAGCAGTGAATTTAATTGGTTATTAATTTATCTTACTTTCTGTTGCTTTACAATTAACAGTGGGAGGCTAATGAAAAAGCCAAAGACGACGGCTTACAGCCTTCATCAATAGGGTCCAAAGGAATTTCTTCTGATTGGGCTCAGTCGTCAACTACATCTGAGCCTCAATCAATTGCAAGCTCTCCCGTAGGTGAACCGTTGGGAGTAAAAAGAGAAGAGGAACTGAAAAATTCTGAAGAGGCAGATTAATTAAATGCCGAGAAATGATATAAAATTTCTGATGATAGTCTACTTTTAAGCGATGCCGATAAGTCCAAATAAGGAAGTATCATGTGCACTCACCAGTGGTTATTTAATAAATAATCATTAAGAACAAAGGTTGTACAAGCTTAAATTTTTATGTACAATCGTACTTGGCTGATCATTTTGAATTGCAATTATTTAATCCCGTTGAAAAGGACCCCTTTGACTCGCGGAAAGGAGTTAGCACAGAGGGAAAATTTCCCCATTGTTTTCATTGGAAAAGACACCTCTGACTCTGGATTGGGGTGGCAGGGAGGTAAAAAACCCGTTGGATCTTTCCCCCAATAGTTTTAGCGGGAGAGAGGAAACTGAAGCGAAAGATTTAAGGTCAGAAATATTTAAAATCTTTTCATGTCTGAGCAATCTATTTCCAAGAAAACATAATTGCTGAAACAGAACTATGGCTCGTTTTTTCTCGGAATCGTGATTGGTATGGGTAGGGGTAGGAGACGTTAATTTCTCACGCACGAGATTACTGTGTGATAGATGTCCTCCCCTGGGGTGGGATGGGTGGGTTGTTGTCTTGCGTTTCATACATGAGCCTCTGGCTCGGGCAATATGGGTAACCATGCCCCACGTAATGACATTAAACTTTGATTGATTGATTGATTGATCAAACAAGCTTAAGGCTGTGCTTTGGGCGGCGTAACTTTTCAAAGATCACATGTTACGTAAGCGCGTATCAAAAATTGCATTTTTTTCTTTTTATGAAACGTGAAACGCCGATTTTATTTCCCTTGAATTGTGAAAGGACCAATTTATTATTCATGAAACGTGATCATGAGCCCCTCGCCTCACCATTTACCACCCTCACGAAACTACACAATGTATTTGTAATCTGATGCAATGTTTCCCAGTTTCTCCTCGTCCAAACATGTACTGCCTTTCAGGTTTCATCAGCTCAAAATCCTTATATTCATTGAAGTTGCTAGTTTGCATCAGATCAGTGAGGTTCGTTCGTTGTTTCACTACGAGAATGTCCATAGTAGCCGTTAGAAGTGTCGAGGGCGAAGAAAATTTAACAATTTCTTTCACCTTTGAGGGAAAAGATCGAAAATTGCAGCGGAGTAAAGATGAAATCTTGTCCAAGGCTTTGACTAGGATTGAACTTTCCTCAAAGAAGAAAACAAAAAAGGTGAAAAGGAGTGCTGATTACCATGAAATTGGCGGCAGTTCAGAAGGAAATGCGACTCTTTGGTTCAGTGGTCAACTAGTTGACTCGAGTCTTACCAATGAAGTCGCTTGGAGGGATGGATCAATATTGAAGATCGGAGCAGAAGCTTTCACTGTGGAAATAAATCCTCCGACAGTCACTTCGCTAACCCTACCCGCTAATGTAATGTCAGGATTCCCTGTAATGCCTTATCTTCAACTGGAATTTGGCGACAAACAGTTTTGTCGCTATAAATGGTTAAAATCCACGAATCATTGTGACGAACAGGCAAGTTCTGTACCAGCTTCCTCACAAGAAGTGTTGAGCTGGGTGGAAGTCGGGAATGATTTCCTGTACACTCCTTCAGTAGTTGATATTGGCTGTTATCTTAAACTGACTTGTTCACCAGGAAATACCAGGAAAGTCAGTAGCATCACATCAGAAGCCGCAACCTCTGTAACTGTAGCTGCAGGCCCAGGAACATGCCCGTTTGATGCCAGACACCTGTTCACTAAAAAGAAAACCCCCGACTCCAGCACCTTTAGGGTTGTGTCTTATAACATTCTAGCAGAGGCATATTCCAAGGAAGAGTTTGCGCAGAAAATTCTCTATCCATATTGTCCACCATATTGTTTGGACATCAGTTACCGTCAGCAGTTATTGCTGAAGGAAATTCCTGGCTACAATGCAGACCTTATCTGCCTTCAAGAATGCGGGTCAAAATTATTCAAGCATAATTTAAGACCTGCTCTAGAAACCATGGGGTTTAAAGGTCTTTTAAGATGTAAAGCTGGAGAGGTTCCAGAAGGAGAAGCCACATTCTTCAGAGAAAGCAAGTTTGCTTTGATAAGTCAACATGACATTGTGTTAAATGAAGCCCTTCTCAAGGATTCTATACAAGGAGTGGTCTTAGACCATGTCTCAGCCATTCCAATTTTACACGAAACTTTGCTGAAGAGGAATGCAGTGGTTCAAGTTTCTATACTCAAAGTTTTGGGTATTGACAATCAATTCATCTGCGTAGCCAACACACATCTCTACTACAAACCCATGTATCCTCATATAAGGTTGCTTCAGGGTGCAATTATTTTGAATCACCTGCAGAAAGTCATTTCACAGTTTACTTCTAACCACATCAATGGCAATTTCAGTGAGCGAGAGATCCCAACAAATGCCACTGATACTACCAATTGGGAGTCCCTTGAGGTTGCTAACAAAGGATTGCATGTTCAGCCACAGATTGCTGTTGTGTTTTGTGGCGATTTCAACAGTTTGCCAAGAAGTGGATTGGTTGAACTCCTGACAACTAGTCATATTGATTCCACACATCGAGACTGGACAGTATGTGAGGATAAGGAAGAGCACTGCACAACCTTGAATATCAGCCATGATTTTAATCTTTTCTCAGCGTGCAATTTTCCTCCATTCACAAACTACACCAGTGGCTTTAAAGGGACCTTAGATTATATTTTTGCTGATGGAAAGTACCTTGAAGTGGAATCAGTTCTTCCCTTGCCAAGTGAAGAGGAACTATCATTACATTTGGCTCTGCCGTCTGTCATGATGCCATCAGATCATTTAGCTTTGGTCTGTGATCTTAAGTGGAAATTGTGAACACACGCCATTAATATTTGAACAGCTTAAATGATAAGTACTTTGCAGAATCCACAGTGTCTTAAGCATTTTAAGCTAATTTGTTCTTATAAATCATCATTATGTACAGCTGGCCACCTGAAAGTTGGAGTGTTTATGGAAAGTGCTTGCCCACACCTAAAGCTATCTCGCCTTTCACTCCCATGATTTCATTTGCAGAGGAATTCTCCTTACTACCTGTCAGACAACTCTTATGGTCTTAGTTCAGAGAATTTGGTATTAGATCAACTAATACTCCCCTAGTTAATATGTTTCTTTATTATATAGCTGTGTCTCACAAGGACTGGGAACTACCAAATTCATGAATTTGATTGGCTGAAATCAATATTGAAAGCTGTCTAGATTTTCCCATCAGATCGGCATCTAGACCAGTCTAGAAAAAAAAGGTACAAATAATATAAAAAATTGGCATATAAGACACAGCCATATAATAAACATCTTATTAACTGAGCTAGGTCAGTCTGTATGGGAGAATCTTAACCTCAGTCGCTGGTACAGACCTCACTGTGTTCGGTCTCTACTGGCGACCTTGGTCAAGATTCTGCCATACAGACCTCCGACTCGGTTATTAAGAACTAATTATTATCCAACAGTGCTTCATAGAGTTCAAATAACGTGCGAGACGAGTACAAATATCATGCAATATTTGTGCTCCAGAAATATCTGCGAAATTCGCCCGCACTGAGATAACAATTTGGTGGGTTGGATAATAAATCTCTCAATAGACGTTTTGTTGTGTAGTATCGCAGAGTATTTTTACGAGTTGTTTGTATTTTCATTGACTCACCCTACAGGCTCATCAAAATACGGCACAACTCGTAAAAATACTCAGCGATACTACACAACCAAACTTCCTATAAGATATATTTATTCTTATCAATAATGCTTGATATTACATGGATATTGTTGGGAGAAGTTTTGTCATGGTCACTCATGGGAGTTAAAAGATTAAAGTTCAAAGTTGAATTTTCAGCCATTTTAACTCTCTGGTACTTCAAACTGATTTTGGTTACCTTTGGCAGTGTGAGTTTTTTATTTTCTTTTTCAAGACTTTACAAAGTGTTAGATACAAAGCAAAACACTAGCATGCAAAATAGCAAACATAACATAACATTTATTCAGGAAGTAACAACGCAAATACAAAAAATACATCCTGAAAAGGGAAAATCGGGAGGTTACATGTAGCCCCGTATAAAAAGAAAAAGCTAGTCTAGGCGGGCAGTGAGTAAGACTGTTCACTTTACAGTAAAGAAGCACAAATGCACAGATGGAATAAACTTCGAAGTATTTAACAAGCTTGTTATAATACGAGTCTGTACAGAAATGCCAAGAAATGTAATTGGTGAGCATCAGTCGTTAAGTCACTGTGATAAATAGCCTTGTGGGTCTTCTTCCTGTTAAAATTTTGTTTTTTTTTTTTACTTAAAAGATCTGAATGATAATTTCTTGTTAACAACAACAACAATTTCTTTATTTATTGAGGGTGAAATATATTATTGCTGGTTGCCTGGTAGTTTACATAATGGCCCTCAACAAAAACAAAACACAAAAACAAAAAAAAAAAACAAAAATAAAAATCATACTGTTTTTACTAATTATTACACCTCCAACTAAATTATTAAAATTCATCATAAATTAAAATAAAAAAGTCCCACTGATCTTAAAGTGTTCGAGTGAAGAATTTTCTTTGATTAAGTTATTCTGTAGCATTTTTCCGAAATTTGAGCTGGAAATTATGTTTCTGTATGGGTTACCTAGATTATCCCATAGACAACATGCAGTTGAGTGGAAAGTCGTGAGCCCTGAGTTTCTTTTACATGATGGTGTCAAAATGTCAATACAGAAAGCAGATCTAGTTTGATAACCATGTGTAGACCTAAAATATGAGGTCAAATATTTAGGGCAATGACCATGGCTAACTTTGTGTAGCATAAAGAGTTTTTTAAACAATGTCATCCATAGGTAGCCAGCCTAATTTATCAAAAATTTCTACAAAGCTGTCATTAACGGTGGCATCCAATATTAATCGTTTTTGTACTTGTAACAGTCTGAAGGTTTTCAACAAAACAGTTACCCCAAATAGTACAACAGTACACAAGAATTGGCTTAATGAGGGTATTAAATAGCATTTTTATTAAAGCTTCTTAATATGATTTGTGTTATTAATTAAAGCATTTCGTGTTATAGGAGGTTGTATCCTTTGGCCAGTAAGTTCATTTAGTATTGCGCTGAGCAACTGTTTTCTGAGTAATGAAAGTGATATGATGGGAAAAATGACTTTGGTATCAACTTAAGATTAAAATATTTTTATTAATTTAATAATAAGTTCTTATATAGCGCATTAAAATTGAACTCTATGCGCTTATTGTAAAAGAGATGCGATCTGTTAAAAAGGGGTGAAGTGAAGTGAAGTGAAAACCTCTATTTAACTTCGAATTACAGATAGCAAAAAACTATGCTAATATCTTCGAAGATAAAAAATAAAAATTAAATAGACCAAACAATTATGTATAGAAATAAGATATTAAGATTTTTAAGCTAAATTACAGAAAGAACAACAATCACGATTAAATTCAATTCGATTTACAGCTAGTTTAAATGCCTTCATCGGTGAGGTGTTTATTTAGCAGAATTGTACCAAAGATGTAGAGCTTAAGAGAGAAAAAAACGTGAGGGATAATCTCCATATCCTCTCTAGTTAGGAGGTGAATGAAATATTTTGCAATTCATAATTGTCTCTGCAAGCAGCTTGTACCTGCCTCTGTGTATAACAAGGAAATTACACAAAAGCTTTAAGCTTTGAGTGTTATAGTTTTTCATGGCAAAATTCTCTTATTAATGCAAAAAAGTAATTCATGGCTCTGCGTAATTCCCTCCAAAAATATTCTGGTTATTGTAATGGGTTGCAGTGAATGACTTGTTGAGATAATGAAATCTAAAAAATATTTCATGTATTTTATACAAAGTTCATCTTAAATGAAATCATTTGTCAGCCCCATGTGGTTAGATAGACAGCCAAACGCTCACAACTGTGCATTCCTAAAGAGAACTTTGATCCTTTCACAACCCGTGTTGATCAATATGTAACAAAATTGTTTTATCAATTGATGGTATTGTCAAACAAAAAGAGACAAGAGCTTAACGATATTAGTCTAAGATCAGTTTCATTTTAAATTCTCTTAACTAGTATTAGACTGAGAAAGCATATGTGGCATTCACTGCCAGAGGAGAATTACCTCTTAGATCTTGCTGCAGTATTCAACCAAACATTACGGTGACATGGCTTAAAATTGACTTAGGAGTTTTTGTATTTAATTCTGTATTGCCCAGTTCCATATGTTTAAAATAAAATAATGTATAATTATTTGACCAGTTTGTAGACACTCCTGATTTTTGACTTAACATCAAAAGATGCTTTGTTTACCCAAATTTTTTGTGGTTTCACACAGACAATACCCATGCCTTTAACATCTGTCTATGTCTGATGTTAAAATATGAATAAACAATGTCAGGAAACTGGTATCAGGAAATCAAGTTAAGAAACTATATTTGACATGTGGTATTCATATTGAACTCTTTCACCCCTCTTACAAGCTGTTGTCTATTTCCTATTCCTGAGCTCTGAGACTCTAGTTTGAGCCCAACAATGTTCCTTGGATGATGTAATCTTTATTCTGTCTAGGAAGAAAAACACTTTGGTCACTGGTCGATAGATATGATTGGCTCAGACAAAAATCTGCATTTTTCCAGCCAATGATGTTGAAACTTAAAAAAAAATATTACACCTTGAAGACATAACAGCATTTTTTCTTTTGTTAACAATTTCCTTCTTAGACACATTTTCTCTAAATTATACTCTGTATAATTTGTGAAATAAGTTGTTGCATTGCAAACTGGATGTGTAATTTCCGACATAGAACTATCTTTATCTTGTCAAGGGGTCTCTTGCACAGAAGAAATTTCCAGCTGAAAAATTTTACGATAAAAGAAACAAATGGAGACAAATTTAATAATAAATAATTTTTTAGATTCATGCACAGCAGTTTCAAGTCTGATCATGTTGTTGTTTTTCTTTTGACTGAGCACGTGGTTTTTAAACACGTGACTAAAGGTAGCGTTGCTGATTGGATTGGCTATCTGGGGGCTTGGTATGATGGAAGAAAGCAAGCAAATTATAGAAGAATTTGTTTTCCTCACGTAATCTCTGCGGTTTTGGAAAGCACTGAAGCACGATTTTCTGCAGTGAAACTCCTTGATTCAGCTGCAAGTGGTACTTTATCTCGTCTAACATTTGCAGTGCCTGTCACCTCAGCTAATTGCGAATTCATTATTCAAGAGATCGTGTGTATTGTTTCGTGTTGATCCGAAGATATTGGCGCGAGATTTATCGTACATGATTTTTATTATGGCTTGATCAATGCCGTCATCAAGCGAAAGAGGTGAAATATCGGCAATTTCCTTGACCTTGGACAAGTTATTTTTCTCCCTGATGCACGTGTTTTATGGTATACATGAACTGATTCCGTCAGAAAATGGCTGAGATCAGGAGTTTAGCTTCTGCAATGACTGAAGATGATGTTTCCTTAGAAGAGGTGAGTTAAATTATTTTGTTTAGCATCCTGCGGGCCTTTATTTTCTCTCGGTAACCATCTGGTCGTTTTATGAACTGCAGGTGAAGCCTCAGATCACTGTGGACAATGAAGAATTCAGAAAGGTTTTCGAAAGGCCATTCGCTGCTCCGCTTCCATCTGAGTCAGCACCTCAATCATTGCAAGTTCCCACTTCTCATTATGACTACAATTTCGACGAGAAAGATTACAAATGTGAGTTATTAAAGCTGATTTCATTAATTTTACAGCGAGATAAAAGAGCATTTTTTTTAGTTATCAGCTGTGCTGAAGTGTTGTATATTACTAATTAAGCATATTATGCATTTTTAAGTGAGGGTAGCTCTCCAACTATCTCTTAAGGCTATTTTTCAAAATATCAGACCGTTCAGGTCAGCATGATCTCGGATATGTTCAGAATTTGCGTACGAAGTACGTGGCCTTTTCAGTGGTCGTAAGTCTAAGATGACGTCTCAAATAGTTAAACGATTACTAAATGATCTTAGATATTTTAGAGATTGCAGTCTCTTTCTATATGTAAAGTTCCGTGAGCTCTATTAATTAAAAAAAGAGCCACATTGTCACAATGTACTGGCTTGAGATAAGCAGTTGGGTGGTATGATAACATATGGCTTCAGCTTGTTTAGGTAATTATCTTAGAATGCAAACAAGGTCAATGTGCTTTTTCATCGAATGTGTCGTGAAAGAGCTTTAAAAATGTAGCTTAAAATGTTGAAAAATGGGAGATAAAGACCATGTCTTACTTTAGAAATAAGGTCTTTGAAAATGAAAGAGAGTGAGGAATAGAGAAACTATTTCTTGTCAACAACCCACCAAGGAGAGTAAACATTTGTGACCAATGCAACAGCCCCGTAGGCAAACAAGTTCAGATCAAGGTGATGAGGGCTTAAGATTAAATTCTAACTTACCACAGATTTCATCTCAACTAACAAACATGTACCAGCCATGTTCACTGAGGAGAAAAAATGATTTTATTACAGTATGGGTTTAAAATAAATCTTGGATTTTACCGTGCACCGTGACACTGTGCTGTAAAGAGAAGTAAAGGATAAGTGAAATATATATGCAGTGAAAAACAACAGAATGGAAATGGTTTGTAGTAGGATTTTTTTAGTGAATTTCTCATCAGCCCCCATATCTTGACTTTTCATGTGCTGTTTCATTTTCTGAAATTCTTGAAATGCATACTGGGGAAATAACCTTATAACTCGCAGAGGTGATTAACAGGTAATATCTTCCCACGATATCCATACATTGCCCAGCAAATAGATAAGGAGAATACTAAAACTTTCGATTTGAATTATTTTTTTCAGTTGTTTGGTGGAAAACCTGTAAACTAGCTTCTAGCTAAGTGTTTCTCCAGGTTAAAAACTGTTTATTATTATTATCTGGTAGAAGTTGTTATCTTGATCTGACACCAAATTCATATACTGTAACTAATTTAGAATGTGGCAGCTGTAAAGGTGAACTAACAGGCAGATCTTAGGCTTAAAAGGATTATATGCTGATCAATTTAAAGCTTTTACAGTGGAATCCCGATTTCTCGAACCTCCAGGGGAAATGCAAATTGGTTCGAGAAATTGGGAGTTTGAGAAATCGGGGGTGAAATTACAAGTGAAGCAAATCCAAGGGAAACAAGGTTTGGTTCAAGATATTGGGAGGTTTGAGAAACCGAGGGTTCGAGGAATCCACTGTACATATCCCATATCCCTCTGGGGGGGGGGGGGGGTCAGGGAGAGAAGCGAAGCTTTGAATAGATTGTTGTATTAGCAGCAAGTTTTCGTATGCAAAGAAAGGGAACCTTTGTGTGATAACAAACAGTCTTGGAAGAGTGAATTGTGGTATATGTACCTGAGATGTTTTTATTTTATTTCATTACTCTTATTTGTAGGATAAAGTTGCGATATTTTAAGGAAAATAGGTTGCTGTAAAGAATGTCCTTCTCTCCTCTAGCCCTCTTAAACGTGGGAAATTATATTGGCTAGCCCCATTCATGTGAAAACAAAGAATTGAAGCTATTATGAAAATGTTCAATTGACTACATCATGCTTGAAAAAAAAAAAAAAAAAGATACAGAAGTAGGATCTATCTACTACTTTCAGTCAAATGCTTCACAATGTGGATATTTTTTTTAAAAGTACTGTTTGCTATCTAATTATAGCTATATCTTCTTTTTGTTAATAATGAGTGGAGAATGTTCTTACTTTCATTTGCTCTTTTTCTTTTGATATTCTTTATTCACACTTATTCTACTAAAAAAATAAAACAACGAGAAAGAGAAAAGTAGAAAAAAAAAAAAGAGGAGAGTTCTAACCATACATGAATTTACACAAAGCAGTGGAAAGAGTGTGTAGTAGCCAAAGGAGCCGAGCTTAGTAGCCAAAGGAGCCAAGCTTATTGTATTGTAACCTTGCTTTTCTAACCTTGCCTTGGGGGGTCTATCTAACTACCTTCATTAGTAGTAACTGGAGGTTTCACTCCATAGCAAGTTGACGCCCTGTAGTAAAACAAGTTTGTCCCTCCCCCTGCCCTACCCTTACAAATAATTTGTCCCCAAAATCTTATGACTCATTTCCTTACAGCTGGAGGTATACTGTTGGAGTTGTGATAATTCACATTCTATTTCAGTCAGCATGAAATCTCACAGAAGAACTATAACAAAGTTCAAGCAACATGCAAATTACCAGCTGTTTATAAAAAATTACAAGTTGCTTGAAACACATCATGAATTTTCTGTAAATTAGTATGATTTGAACAAAAAAGGAATATGTTCCACTATCAGTAAATGAGTCGAAAGATTTGGGGGAAACTGGTAAAGGTGGCGGCAAACTTTCTCTACATCAGGAGATGAACTTGCAAAGGAGATAGGAGACACATGGTTCGTACAATCTTGAAAAGGTCTTGAATTTTTAACAGTCGTCTTGAAGAGTCCTTGAATTTGGTTAAGTCCTTGAAAAGTACTTGATTTCTTTAGTAGGTCATGAAAAGTCCTTGAAATTTAGCAACTTCTTTGCACCTTATTGCTTTTCTGATAATTTAATAAACGATTTTGCTATGGAAAATTTGTCCACCAGTAACTACCAAAAAAGCGAAAATGTAGTGGTTTGGCTATGTTTGGTCGAGGAATTTTTCATTTCCCTTTGTTTTCAATTTAATTGAGCGATTGGCAAATGTGTATTCAATCATAAATGGTTTAGATTTCTGAATTAAACTTAGTCCTTGAAAACCATTTTTTGTCCTTGAAAATTCCTTGAAAAGTCCTTGAATTTTGTTTGTCTGAAGTTGTACGAACCATGGAGACAAATCTGCAATGGGGTAAAACTTCCAGAAACACTATCAGCTCATACACTGTAGTTGATAAACAACAAAATCTTGACTTGTCTGGTCATGCGGCAGATCTTTCAGTAATTTACCAAATACCAATCAAACTTTTTTAAGTTAATATGAAAAGTGGCAAGGAGATATAAAGCCAACTTGTAAAATTGCCGTCTAGTTTTGTTGTGTCTACAGCCGTCAGGTTAGTTCATGTTGTAGAGTGCCGAACTGCTGTGCGGGGGGGGGGGGGGGGGTGAGGGTTTAAGCCCCAGACCTGACCAACACTCTGGGTCTTAAAATAACTGAGGAGAATGTGCTACATTTGCTATGACATCTGCAGTGGTCAGACATTCTAGTAACCTCCTGTAACTACTCGGACAGTACTGGTTAGCAGGGGACGTTAAAGAACCCACACAATTATCTCAAAGAGTAGGGAATGTAGCTCCGGGTGTTGTGGTCTGGGCTTGATTCTGATAATAGGGGCATCTCCGAAATTTCCTTCGAAAATTGTAACTGCTCAATGCAGTCTGACTAAAGTCCCCCCACAAAGTGTTAAATTGGAAGAGCCACATAGTGGAGATGTAATACAGATATTGTATTGCACTGTCTGCTTACTGAAACTTTTTTTCAACTTTTCATGAGCAGCTCGTCGTGTATCCTCCACCAGATACCATGCACCGTTACAAAGACTTCATTCCCGTGTCAGAAATCTGGATAAACTGGAGAAAACAGATAGAGGATCTTCAGAGCACAAGAGAAAATCTCGAGAAGGTATTCGTGTCCTTCCTAAAATCAAAGAGGATCAGGTGTCACTTGGAGTTGAAGATGACAAAGAAAATGAAAAAGTTTTGAAACCTGTCCATGAAAGCAAACATCATCATCGACACCATGGGCGACACCATAAAGACCACAAAGAGCGTAAAGGACATAAGGATATGAAAGATGCTGGCGAAAAGAAACCTCATCATCATCATCACCATCGTCATCATCATCACCATCCACGCCCTGTCTTGCATCATCACAGAACCATATCAGAGAGGGAGCAATTGGAATCCAGGCTGCGCTCAGGAACATTGACGCTCAAAGAGATTGAGCCAATCCAGGAACGTTTAGCAACTGAAAAAGATGAAGCAAGCTTTCTGGCCAAAAGAGATTTGGAAGAAATGGCATGTAAGTAGAATTAGGCATTAAAACTGAGTATTAGTATTCAGATATCAAGAGATAAAAGGTCAGGGAAAACATTTTGGGTCTAATTCAACATCTGAGAGAAAGTAACATCTTATTTCTGATAATGTCACTCATTAATCACACATTTCTTTACCTTCTGACACCAAGGAGTGACCACCATCTAGTTTCTCCTATTTTATATCAAACTGTGTTTCTTAGAGTACAAATAACGTATGAGACAAGTACAAATACCACACAATATTTGTACTCCAGAAATATCAGCGAAATTCACCTGCACTGAAATAACAATTTGGAGTGTTGGATAGTAAATCTCTTATCAGATGTTTTGTTGTGTAGGTATTGCTGAGTATTTTTACTCGTTGTTTGTAATTTTGACTCACCCTTCAGGCTCATCAAAATATAGCACAACTTGTAAAAATAATCAGCGGTATTATGCAACAAAATGTCTAATAAGATACATGTATTATCACCCCCAAATCACTCATTAAGGTCACAAGAATTATAGAAATGATCACCAACTGGAGAAGCTCTTGATTTTTAAACAAACTCCAAACAGTATGGAGAATGTTAGGGTGTAAAGGTTTAACAGATTATTTCTTTTGCGCAGGGCATCGTTTTGAGGACCTAAGAGGCCTCAGAAGGAGGCGCCCTCATCTTCCACGGCATAAATCTGGCATGTCAACTCACTTCAGCAGCACAGACATCAGCAAAAGTTTGCAGAAATTTCCCGTAAAGTATGACCACAGTCCTCACGAGGTATATTGAAATGAAAACTCTATTGGAACTTTTGAATGTTTGATGAGGCACAGGGGAAGAAACCCCAGAGCTCAAAAAGTTTGTTCTTCATAACCTCATGCAAGTCTATGGTTTCACCTTAATTCTATTTAGTGTCTGCTGTACAATTCTTTTGATGTTAATTGGAAGAATTTGGTATTGAATCAACTAATAATCCCATACTTGTTATTTTTTTCCTCCTCCAATTCTGTTGTTTTACCCTTTCTCTCCGAAGGTCTTATATTAAGTAATTCTCCATACTGCCTGCCCAACCATTCTTGTGCTGTTAATTGGAAGAATTTGGTATTGGATCAACTAATAATCCCTTACTTGATATTTGTATTTAATCTCATGAGTTGTATGCTTGGCATTGTAATGACATTGTATAGATATTTTACAAATGATACATTAACTGAGTAACTATTTATTTTACTCTATTTGCAAAATAACCAGGCATTTATTGAGTTAGAGCAATTGACAAAGCATGGCGAGGAGATGGAATGGAAGGAGACGGCCCGGTGGATAAAATTCGAAGAGAATGTTGAAGATTCAAACCGTTGGGGAAAGCCGCATGTGGCCTCGCTCACCTTCCATAGTCTACTTGAACTGCGCAAAGGTCTAGAGAAAGGTATGAGAACTCCAGCTTGTTAACCAGAATTTGAAGTTGAAAGGTCCTGCCTTTTTGTCATTAACTGAGATAAAATTTCCCAAATGAGCGGTCTAGTAACCTAAATAAAATACTTGCTCATTCAAACAAGCTAAAATTTTATCTATAAACAGAAGGCAAATCATATTGCACTAACTGGTCTCATTTGAAGAGTTCCTTATTAAGAGAGAAAAAAAGTGAGGCACATTGGCTGTTATGTTGAAGAGAACCACCAGATTCACTGTTTATGAGGCTCATTGATGCTTTATGAAGTTACCAGTACAATAAGAGAAAATAGGCTTAACCAGTAACTCTTTGATATGAAAGAGTGACCAGCATCTATTTTCTCTATACGATGTCACCCCTCAATCAAACATTAAGGTCAGGAGAATACAGATGATGATCATCAACTAAAGAAGCTTTGATTGTTAAACAAATTCTGCTTGTCAGCTCCTTAGGAAATGTATAGAGAACAGTATGGAGAATATGCATACTGATGTTAGGGTGTAAAGAGTTAAGAATTACCCTCTTTTTGATGTCATAGGTACTGTATTGCTGGACTTAGAGAAATTTGATCTGCCAAGTATTGCTGAAGCAGTAGTAGAAAACATGGTGATTACAGACCAGATAAGTCAGACAGACAGTAATAAAGTCCTGGCAGCATTGCTTTTACGGCATAGACATCAGTATCAGATGTCTCCTCCTATTGCCCGACGGCCATCATCGTATAATCTTTTGGCTTTGGCAAGGAAGGACTCCAAACACCCAATAGAAGATTCTGAAAATAAAGTGTTAGAACCTGAAGAAGGTGAAACGTTGGGTGATGGAGCTATCCGGCTAAAGATTGATGAAAGTGACAGTGATTTTCCTGGGCAAGAAATCAGTCCGGTAAGTCACACAAGCCTTGCCATTGCCAGCAGGGTTTATTGTTGAAATTGGTCAAAGAGGGCCCAGTAGACGCCATTTTCTTGTTTTAGGGGAGCTTTCTCAAGATAGAAAGCTCAAGAAAGAAGGTTCCCTAAAATGTGATTGCTTCTGGTTGTTAAAGGGGCAATGTTGTCTTTCTCTTTAGAGTTAATTAACTAATATTTCTTCGATAGTTATCACTGAGTGGTGATGAAAAACAAGATCAGAAGGCAGAAGTTTCCTTTGCACCAGAACCTGCTGTGGTAGAAGGAGGTTCTGGAAAACAAGAATCAGATGTCAAGTCAAGAATTCCTGAAGGAGCAGAGGCTACTACTGTCCTTGTAGGAACACTCGATGAACTCCAATATCCAGTTGTAGCATTTGTTCGTCTCGCCAAAGGGTGCCCCTTGAATATCACAGAAGTGTCCATTCCTGTCAGGTTCATGTTTGTGTTGTTGGGTCCAAGCTCGGAGGAAGAGTCTTACTACGAAATTGGTCGGTCCGTGGCCACCCTAATGTCAGATCAGGTCTGTTATATTCAGATTCATTTAATGAGCTGAATTATGTATTTTGATTGACTGTTACCTATGATCTACTATTAGGGGACAGACATAGAGATGATGTCACCAGTTACTCCTTAACTTTCAAGATCTGATCGTTAATTCTCCCCTCTAGCTGCTACACATTTCCTTGTAAAGGAAAAGAGAATTTGGTGTTAGATCAAGATAACAATTTCTACCTGATAAGCTTGAGTATTCTCGTTACCTATTTTTCTGGATAATGTAGGGATATTATAGAGAGAAGTTTCGTGTTAATCACCTATGTTGCCATGGGTCTGTACAGTAATGGCTTACAGAAAACGTCAAAATGTAGCAAGAACATCAGTGACACACGGGGCTGGGCTTCTTGTGCCACCTTTTTGTTCTCATCACATTCTAAGGTCATCTAAGATCTATTGGAGAGGGCCATGGTAACATGAAATCTTTTTGTTAATTTTTGAATGGTGCTATTTATTGGTAGATTGAATATATCGACAAAGTTGAAATGGTAAATTGGCCACCGTTACGATTATAAAAGCTGACGTTTCGAGCGTTGGCCCTTCGTCGGAGCGAATAGGGGAATTGTGGGTTGTGTGTGCTTTTAAAGGCAGAAAAAGGAGCTACGTGATTGGTGGGAACATGGCAACGAGAAAAACACGAATAAATTAGTAGAGCTAACCGCCTCCCGGTTAGCTCAATGGATAGAGCGCTGGACTGTTGTGCGGGAGGTCGAGGGTTCGAGCCCCGGCCGGACCAACACTCAGGGTCTTAAAATAATTGAGAAGAATTTGCTACCTTTCTATAACATCAAGAAATGGTTAGATATTCTAGTCTTCTCGGATAGGGACGAATAAATGGAGGTCCCGTCTCCTGCAGGGTTGGGGTAGGAGACGTTAATTTCCCACACACGAGATTACTGTGTGATGGATGTCCTCCCCTGGGGTGGGATGGGTGGGATATAGGGCGCACTTAATTTGGAGCCTCGCTCTGTTGTGCGACCCTCACCACACTCTGGTGAAAGTGATTAAATAAAAAGAATGAAAAGCGTTCGCTGATACCTGTGGGATTTAGACTGCCGGTTTGAAAGATGAGCTTTTGTTCAAGAGTTTTCCGGCTTTCCGTGCTACCTAAGTGTAAGGAAAGACCGCAGATTGCCATGTGTTGCTTAGAATGGTTAGGTAAATTGAAATGTCTAGCGACTGGTTTCGATGTGTCCTTGTCATTCCTCTCCACGTCGCGAAGGTGTTCTACCCATTTTTGGCCGGTCAAATTTTAACAGTTCGAACTCTTGCGATAGTGAACCCAGATTGCACAGTAATCCTTTTACAACTTAAAAAACAACTGAATCCAAGTCGGTCTGGCAATAAAAATTACAAGTCAATAATTTTACTACTCTTTACTGCAGAAGCAGCCTCGCATTGAGTACGTGGAACGGTTACGCAAGATACAACCGCAATTGTCCGTTTTACTTTACATCTGGCAAAATCACTTATAATTAAATATTACACTAAGAGCCCTTTTTTTTTAAAGTTACAGTTGTGAATTTATGTTAGAGTAAAAGAGTGGTCGAATTCTCCAGGTTTTGGGCCTTTTGCTCGCTTTTTGCACTTTGCAACAAATGCTACTTGGAGTATTCTCGATGCAACAAGATTATTCTTCGTGAGGGTGCTTTCCGATCATTCAATCAATCAAACAATCAATCACTTTATTTAAGAGTAAATGATGGTATCTAGCCAAAGGTAAAACCCTCTTCTAACTGGGAACACTTAAATAAAGTAAATAAAATAACGGAAGACACGATGATTTGCGGTCGCCACGACAGGACTTGCTGACATCACAGAAATTTGCGACTGCCGGGAATTTCTCGACCACTAATTTGTCTACTTTTATATTGGTTTTTTTTTTCTTTTGGAAACATGACTGTGTCCCTTGTGATTAGCAAACAGTTAAAAATTAAAATTTCTTTAAACGAGTCGGTAAAGGACCGGACAAGATGTCCGGCAAACCAAGGATTTGTCCTGTCAGTACCCAATTTTGACCGGACATTGTCCGTTGACCGGCCGTTATTTGCAGCCCTGCAATTCCCCTATTCGCTCCGACGAAGGGCTAACGCTCGAAACGTCAGCTTTTATTATCGTAACGGTGGCCAATTTACCATTTCAACTTTGTTGATATATTCAAATTATTTCGTTACCCCCACCGACGCAGCCCCAAACGGTTTCTTTAGAAACTATCAGCCTTTATTTATTGGTAGCCTGAGTTAGTTTTCACAATAACTATGTCACAATGAATACATATATATATATTCTTGTAAGAAGTTTAAAAATTTTTTTCCAGGTGTAAAACGGACAACAAGAACCTGCATTTCATAAGTAGGCAGTCAAATTTGATCGTATACTTTTTTAATACGCCAAAATTCTTCGTAAGATCGTTTAGGGCTAGAGAATGCTTGTCGCAAATATTGCTTGCCAATTTAGGAAGAAGTGTTTTTGTGTTCTTGAACACGTTAGTACAGATGGCGGTGAGCGGAACCAGTTTTGTTCTTGTGTAATTAAACCTAGTTTAAGCTGCAGTCATATTTTGCTTTCAAAAGTTTCACGAACTTTAACACTGTATATAATGGAAAAAGGGTAGATATAGAGAGAGGATCTACGCAGTTAGAAGTAATTGTTTTGTGTGGTTTTCATGTTTCAGGCATTTCATGACATTGCATATCGCGCAGATTCTCGGGAAGACCTCCTGTCAGCTATCAATGGTTTCTTGGATGACACAGTTGTATTGCCGCCTGGAGAGTGGGATCGTAACGTGTTGCTTCCAATCCTCATTGCTCAAAGCAGAGCTATGGCACGAAGAAGAAAGATGGCTAAAGCTGGTAAGGACAAATTTGGTGGATGTTTGTGTTTGATTCAGTGTGACTAAAAGATCTCGACGACAGGCGAAAATTTTGTGAACAGACAATGTTTAGGCCGGTAAGGTAATACTCTCAACGAAGTGTCTACTAGTTACAGGGTGGCTGGGATTTTGAAGTTCTTGACGATAAGATGTTAGGATACTAGAGCGCATTTTTTTAAAGTGTCGTAATACCAAAACTATTGTAATTACAAGAGCCAATCAGAACAAGGTAAATTATAACAAGAACCAGTAGGAATTTAAATTAAGAACAAGCCAACCGCTTGATTAATTGAGAAAGTGGCACGAGGTTTCTTGAATAATCACAGAGCGGTACAAGGCAACACAAAGCGCGGGAAAACGCGAATGGTGAGCTCGTGGTTGGTTTTAGTTTGAATCTGATTGGTTGAGAAGTTGGCGCGAGTTTTTTGGACCAATCACAGAGCGAAGTAAGGCGACAACAACGCAATCCCGAATTATTTTCGACTCTGAATTAAAAATTGCTCTATATCGTCGTTTACAGCTCTCGCTGCAGTTGCTGAGGAACAAGAAATAGACCCATTGGAAAGAACAGGTTCATTCTGTGGTGGCCTTGTGGAAGACATCAAAAGACGAGCTAAAGTTTACCTCAGTGACTTCAAAGATGGACTTAATTTGCAGTGTCTCCTAACGTCGATATTCCTTTATTTTTCTGTCTTTGCTCCCAATGTTGCGTTCGGTAGTCTTTTGGACAAGAAAACTGATGGATGGCTTGGTGTGTCAGAAGTAATTCTAGCTACTTGCATGTGTGGAATTTTGTTTGGTCTTCTTGCGGGACAGCCACTGATTATTATTGGCGCTACAGGGCCTGTGTTGGTTTTTGAGCAGACTATTTATGAGGCAAGTGTACGGCAACATCTGTTTACTTTCTCTATTCTGTCTTCATTTCGTGATCCACGGATTGACAAAGAAAAAAACAAAAAAAAACCGAGAGCAGGACGGAAATTTCAAATTCTCTTTCCATTAAAATGAGACACGACTGCCTATTCCATGCGCCATCGGTAGCCGCTTATGGTAAAAGTTATGGGAACCCCTGCATCATATGCTTGGATGCAGAATGGAATGGTGAATTGAGTAACGAGTTTGTTGTTTTTATTTTACATCTTTTCTTTAGTTCTGTAATGTTTACAAGGTGGAATTTCTTCCATGGCGCTGTTGGATTGGCTTCTGGGTCATGATGATCCTGTTTGGGGTGGTTGCTTTAGAAGGCTGTTTTCTTGTACGATATTTCACCAGGTTTACAGAAGAAATCTTCGCTTGTCTGATCTCTGCTATCTTCGTCTATGAGGCCATACACTTTTTAGAAGTGGTAAGATATTTACGGAAATTTAGTTTTACTTATTATAACTGATTTTTTAGTATTACGTTTACGTGTGTAATGAACTAAATTATTCGCTGTAGGTTTTCAAGAAAAATCCTTTGCAGAAAACGTACACAGAATCACCTAAATCTCCTGAATATGAAGTGAAGGGGCAACCAAACACTGCTCTTCTTTCCACCATCATGGTTCTGGGAACATTCTTCGTTGCCTTTTACCTGCGGAAGTTCAGAACAAGCTACTTTTTTGGGAAAAAGGTTTGTAGTGATCACAACTAGCGTGTGGTGTATATTCCCTCTCAAAGTTGAAAAAATGTAAGGCACCTAGGGCCGGTTATCTTTTTTAAAAAAACCGCGTTCTAATCTATCTTGAATTTAGCTCAATCTTTAATCTGAACATTCAGTTTTGTAAACACTGTCTAGAGGACCGAAAGCTAGCTGTGGAAGAACATTTATTTAATGAAAAAACCTCGTATAGAGAATGCGTAAGGCCCAGTGCTTGCGTAAAACTGCAATTTGGGTTAGACCTCGTGTAAATAACCGTTCTTTAATGTTATGCAGCCTTGTGATACCTTTTAATTACTCAAGCTCGATTCTGAAACTCAGGTTGCTATATGTTAGCCAGATTCTGTCGATTGAAATTTAGCTTAGAATCCGTAAGTTTCAAGTTTAAAATTTGAGTGGAGGTTGACTTGGTATATAACTCCCATAACCATATAGTAAATTCTTGCTTCCAGCCGTTATATGTTTTCTTTGGGATGAGTGGAGAGAATTTTGCGTTCCCTCAAGACAAAACCGTCCAGCTGTGTGGTTTCTTTCTCCTCGCAACCTTTTTTCGAGAGCAATACTCAATTGAGTGTCGAAGGTTGTTGGTTTTACTTTTCTTTGCTTTGTAATTGGCTTAGAAAACTCCCGCTATTCGGCTCTCAATCAATCAAATTCAAATATAAGACTAATCGCGTCTTGGTCAATACCGTCTTCCCGCGCTTCATGCAGTTCACTCGTTTTAAACGTGAGTCGTCATTGGCTCCTTGTACTATATCGATTGTTTTGATTGGCCGTTGCGTATTCTTTGCCTTTGGTGTCCATTACTCAATCGGAGAAGCTGCTGGATTTAAATGGAGCTAAGCACAGGATGTCGGGATCCTTAGAGCTCAATAAGACTCGACTTTTTTTTCTCAGGCCAGAAGACTTGTAAGCGACTTTGGCATAGTCATAGCCATGGCTTGTATGTTACTCGTGGATGTCTTTCTTTACGATAAAGTCGTCACGCAGAAGATTACCATTGGTGATCCTACGAAAAGAGGTTTTTTACCAACAAGATACACAGAGAGAGGCTGGTTTATTAACCCTGGAGGGATGAAAAGACCCATGGAACCTGGCTGGATTTTTGCGGCCATAATTCCAGCCTTGTTCGTGGGAATCTTGCTGTTTATGGAAACTGAACTGACGGGAGTGCTCTTGAACAAGAAAGAAAACAAACTTTTAAAGGGCGCCGGCTTTAATTTGGACCTAATCGTTATGGGATGTCTGTCGTTTGTTTGCTCCATGATGGGGCTGCCATGGATGTGCGCGGCGACTGTCCGGTCGGTGTCACACTTAAATGCGCTGTCTATCTGGAGTACGTCTCAAGCTCCTGGCGTTAAACCACATCTGGTCGAGGTCAAAGAACAGAGGGTTACAAACATTGCCATACACGTGTTGACAGGTCAGTTCAATGGGTTTTGTGAACGAATTTTAACAGCGTGTCGAAAGTTATGGGGTCACGTTGGTTTTCTCTACTTTGCTCTGTGATGGGGTTTAGAGAATTTGCGCCACGTTTTAACCAATCAGATGTAGTACCAGCGACTTGGGTAAAGGGGTAAACATCTTAAGAAGCTGTAGTGCTGCGTCGGTTGAGGCTGGGGTTCTACCAAATGATTTAGTTTAATCAACTGAGTCGGTAATGTAAATGGGCTTCCGTAAAGGGTTTCTAAAGCTGTCGTTTCGAGCCTTAGCCCTTTGTCAGAGCCAGCTCTTCGTTAGCTCTTCGAAGGGTTGCGATTGAAACTTCAAACTGCCTACATACACACACAAAAAAGAAATAAAAATTACCAAAATATGAAAAATAAAATAGGATTTGCGGTGCACATTCCACCATGTGGCTCTTCTTGTCCACTGTTTCCAATTCGAATTGGAATTTAGAATGTTGATAAACCAAAGAATTTTGTATTGGCGACTTGGTTATGACTGTTTTCCCGCGCGACGAGCATATGGCTCGTTTTTTCTTCGAGTTTTCATTGGCTCCTAGTGATTCTTCCTTTGTTCTGATTGGCTGTTATGACAAATTACGACACGTGGCGTGGTTTTTCTTTAAGTTTTCATTGGCCCCTTGAAATTTTTCCTTTGTTCTGATTGGTTGTAACGGACGTTTTGGTCGATTGCAGGGGTTTCCATTCTACTTGCTCCAGCTCTTCATCGTATCCCCGTCGCAGTCATGTTTGGTGTACTGTTCTATCTTGGTGTTTGTTCCTTGTCTGGTATTCAGCTCGTCGACAGAATAATTATGATGTTTATGCCCCCAAAGTATCACCCAGATGTGCAATATGTTAGAAAGGTAAGCTGCTACAGATACAGCGATCGAACATAGGACATGCGCAAGGGAATTAATTTCGTTCAGCCGTGCGCCAATTTCCCGCGCAAAATTTCAAAGGAAAACATGAGAAACAATAGCTGTCACGCAAAATAAGCAATAGAAAATGGAAACATGCATAGAAATCTGAAAAGGAAACAAAAAAATTACGGGTTCCCTCCTTATTTATCATTTTGTTTTGAGCTTTACCGAGAAAGCTTCGCGGTTTTCAAACACCACGACCTACTCGCGCTCGTGTCTGTTTTCATGATAACTTGATTTTGACACCCTTAAAACACGTCACCTACCTCTACAAACTCGCAAGTGCACAGACGTTTGGCCGCCTTGCTGCTGCTACGATACGTACAGCAGTTTTTTCGATAGTGACTTTGACGTTGATGAACGATATGATAAACGATGTTGATTTTGAATACTAGCACACGCGAGGCGTTATTCAGCTGCAGCAGCTAGCAGACAGGACTCGTTCAAAACTGTAGCGTCTTCATTGCTCTGTAAACTTACCATGTGCGCAATAAATGGATGATACGTAAACAAAAAGCGAAAGATAGCGTGCGCCCGCGTTGATAGCGCGCCTATCTTCCAATGTCAAACGAGAAAAGTTCATGTGCATTTATTCGTGATTCGTACCATTTTTTTCCTTAGGTCAAAACCCGAAAGATTCACTCGTACACAATCATCCAAGTCGTCTGCCTGATTCTCCTCATCGTGGTCAAGTTAAACGTCATCGCTCCGTCATTTCCATTTTTCATCATATGCTTGATTCCTCTTCGCAAAGTTTTGACAAAGTTTTTTGAACAGAATGAACTCGAAGAGGTACGTCAATTTTTTATTCCTTTATCCCAAGATGGGATTGTTAATTCTCCCCTTTAGCTACCACACATTTCCTTGTAAATTAGTTACGAGAATTTGGTGTTAGATCTACTTGATAAGTTTGAGTATTGTCGTTACCTTTTTGCTGGATAATGTATCGATATTGTAAGGTAGTGTAGAAAAATGTTCGTCTCACTTCGTGCGAGACAAACTGGTCGACCAAAATGAACATTCATATTGTCGCCTACAGAAAGGTACTGAATTTGGAATCTGTCGATTATGATACATAAAGTTATACTTAACTTAGACATCGGACGTGTTTCTTGACTTTCTTCATTTGATACGTGCACTTTTCACAGCGGCAGTCACATAGCTTTGTGCTTATCGTGTGAAAACCCTGAGACGTTTGTTATGCAGTGACTCAATAACTCGTTATGTGGCAAGCTAACTGAAGTTGATTTAGTCTCAGAGGGAAATGGCCCGTAAGTGCCCCTGGATAGGATGCTAATCCATCACAGAGCCCCCTCCCCGCCCCCCCCCCCCTCCTCAGAGTATCTTTTCGATTCAAAGACGCGTTAACCTCCAGGCCATTGCATCTCCCGGAGCCAACTCGAAATTCTAAAATCATTTTCCTGACAGCTTGACAATGAAGAGCTACCTGACGATGATAGCGACCTGGACGAGTACGACAGCGTGTACATGCCAGTGTAAAGGATACGGACATATTTGGAGAAGAAGTGACCCTTGGAGAACACAGCATTATGGTGATGGCATAATTTTGATGATGATCTTCATTGATTCAAACCGTGAAAGGGGTGCTGTTACATATCAATAGTTTCCTTGTAGCTCTTGTATCATTTTTTTTTTTGAGATGCAGAGTGCAAAAAAGTGTTACACGCAAAGCACTGCAAATTGAATGTGACCCAACATTCTCACGGTTGAGGCGAAAAGGGACTTCATTCATACAGGTTCTTGCAAGGAGTGCTCCGTGAGGGTCAATCCTTTAAAAAACCCTTCCAGAAATCTTGTAGGAGGACCCTCTTTATGGGAAACCCTACTGAAATATCCGGAGGGACTTCAGAAGTGCCCCAACACGACCATTTTTTAGAGGTGCCTCGGTCTTTCGTAACTAACTTTGTATAATTGTTCAGCTAGAGATAGAGCGCCTTTCGAGTGAGTGTCGTAAAACCAAAACCAAACCAAACCAATCAGAAGAAAGGAATATACCTTAAAGAGCCAATGAGAACTCAAACTAAAAACTAACAAACTACCTTAAAGCGCGGGAAAACGCGGGTGAGCGATAGTCGTGATTGGCTTTTGCATCTGATTGGTTGAAAGAATGGAGTGAGTTTTTTGGACCAATCACACTGAGCAAAGGAAAGCAAATGGAAAAAAGATCCCGGATTGCTTTCGACACTCAATTGAAAACTGCTCTAAACTGTCTTGAATTATTGCTTTTTTACACATCTTTAGTATAGTTTTTTAACCCCGACAGTTCATTTTTTCTAATGGACTGGGTCATTTTGGGAGATCGAACTAGTAGCGACGCGATCAAGATCCATATTCTTTTACGATGAAGTGCATAAAATGTGAGTGAAAGGTTGAAATAGTCTTTCCAATACTATACAACGCCTCGAAATTTTCAAATATTATGCTTTAAAACTTTAGGTGTGAGATTCACGCTCGACTTTTTGCTTTAGGCACGAGACGAAATAAAGATTACAATTATTTTGCATAAAATTGTATCAAAGAGTGTAAATTTGAGCAAATTTAATTTACGGAGATGACATAGTCTTGTATAGATATTTAATTTTTGAAATAAGCCTGAAGTTTGCGATTTTGGTGCAAATGTAGTGGGGGGGGGGAATGGCAAGAAAGACGGTTTCGGTCATTAGTTAGCAATTAGGCAAAACTCGCGGGGAGTCCTTTGAGAAGCTGAATGGCATCATTTAGACTTTCTTGACCTCTGTTTATTAGAAATGCGTAGCTACCAACACAAACTGAAACGACTATCATTTTGAAGGATATTAAGAAATGAAGCTATTAAAGTAAGAAATCGTGCAAGTTTGAAAGGGGTTTCATGTGCTAACCGTGACAAAATTATTACGAGTCTGACATTCGTTGTAGCCGCTGAATCGATCGGTTAATTTTTAGAGTCTTTTAATCCAGATTCATCAAATAAACGGCATACAAATATGTTTCTGAAAGTAGAATTACACAATCGAAACTTGGAAACGCGAAGCAAAATAAAGCAAAATGAAAGTATACAAAGCTCAAATAAATCGAAATGTTGAACACTTACAAACAATCTGAAGGTTCCTTCTCAAAATAACTGAAAAATGTTCGTCGAAATCGACAGGATGAAAACGATTCACATTCGCGATCTTCAGAACAAAATTCTTCATACACATGGCCGAACAAGAACACTCGCTCGGCCTGGTAACAACTAGAGATGTGTTATGTTAAAATCATGAAATGTCCGTTTTTAACCAACATTCGTATCGCATCAATGTCATGAATAATATATGACGTGATTATAAGTAAGTTACTCTAATACTCCACAGAGTTACTCGCTGAACTGCAATTATTATTTTCTTATACTTAATTATAATGTATAATTACATATTGTAAATAGTGGTAAAAAAATTGATGGATTTTTTGTGTAAATGAAAAAAAAAAACAATTAAATTCAAAACGGACAATCTTACAAAGGTTTCCATTAATTTTTGTTTTGTAGGCGACTGTGAAAGCACTTTTCGAGTGGGTGTAGTAAAACCAAAAACAAATTACAGCCAATCTTAACAAGGGCTTGTGTACCAGGGAGGACTGGGATTGAAAAATAGGCAAAGTGCGGGCGACCAAATCACAATTGGTTTTTGCTTGGCGTCTGATTGGTTTAGAGCATGGCGCGAATTTTCTAGACTAATCACATGCCGAGTTGAAGCAAAACCAGTGAAATTACAGATTACTTCCGACACTCCAGTACACTTGAATTTTGTATCATTTATTTTAGAGACCACGTTGTCACATTGTTAACATTGGAAGTTAACGATACTATTTTCATGTGAACACTAGTTCAGGAGTAAGGCGTTTTCGGAAGCTGGCCTTTCAAAGTAGTTTAGTATTCCTCGTCTTGATATTGGCTCAATTTTGGTGCTCTTATTCCCAATGGGACGTCATTGACCTATTTCAGATATTTGATAATGTCCTAATTCGGAAGCTCCTGTCCTATTTTGCATGCTATTGCTCTTCCCCGTTTTCGAACGTTATTTTTCAAATTTCGGAGGCCGTTGTCCATTATAACAACCAAAGTAAAGCGCGCGCTCTGAGTGGTCAATTTAATGTTCATGGGTGTACGCTGCTGACGTGAGCGAATGCAAAGACTAGTTTTCGCGCGCTGGTTTTTTCTGGTCACGTAAGATTTGTTAAATGAAAGAGAACTCTTTTGCTACAATGTATTAAGAAGCTAAAATAACTTTCGGCTATTGCCTCGCGCGACTCTTACGCTTCAGTCTTTCACTTTTAGCAACCAAGCTCCCGCGTGCATTCATAACTCAAGATTGTATGCTATGGTGTTTACGCCATTTGTTAAATTTACGAGGCTATTGTCAAAGTTAGGGCTTTTGTCTGACTTCGGACAGTTTTGGACGTTTTCCAGTTTCGAACAAGTCCGTCCGATTTCAATTACTTTTAATTTGCATGTTCTCCTCGTAACTTTTCAACCTCCTTGTACAATCAAGTAAAACGTAACAGAGGCTATAATGTTGAACAGAAATCTTACAGTACTCAATTCATGCACAACTCATTTTCACATATTATTTCTCAAATTTGGAATCGGTTACCTTCGTCAGCAAAGTCTGCTGAAAATGTGTCAATTTTTCGTAGATCAATGAGCAAGCTCTAT
This sequence comes from Stylophora pistillata, assembly GCF_964205215.1. Lineage (NCBI taxonomy): Eukaryota > Metazoa > Cnidaria > Anthozoa > Scleractinia > Pocilloporidae > Stylophora > Stylophora pistillata. Next base: position 4,089,380 of record NC_142532.1, on the reverse strand, counting down.
TTTCCCGGTTGCCAATGCAACAATTGTTCAATTTGATATTTGTCATTTCCAACGATTATTCTCAGCATTTGTCAACAATATATAAATTGCATCAACTCATTACAGTATATATCATATTTATTATCGAATAACTTTTTTTTAATATTGTATATACATGATGCCATAACGTTTTTTTTAATATTGTATATACATGATACTATAACTTTTTTTTTTAATATTGTATATACATGATGCTTTTTATATTTTCTCTGTCAATCACTTTGTCATGAGCCTCTGGCTCGGGAGATCTGGGCAACCACTCCCTGTGTAATTGACTTTAAATAATATACTACTACTACTAAATTACTACTACAAATTACTACTAAATTACTAATTACTTCCGATGAAGAACTGTTTTCACTTTTGTACGCTCATCGTGATGTTAGAGGGTGACAATACTTTGCACTTGACTCGCGATAACGCCCAAATTTGATAAACGTGATGGTTGGATTTACAGAAAAGCAAGGTAAGGTGAGTGTCATCCCTCTTAAATAGCCCATTTCCGAATTGCCTTTAGCCTCATTTTCAAAGCGAGTCCTTGTGCTCATCCTTTCGTATGGTAATAAGTTTTCATTCACATGCAAATTTAACTCATTTCCATACGTGTGGTTGAGCACCAGGCCTCGTTTTGAAAAAGAGGCCAAACGTAATTCGGAAATGGCCCATTCGTGACTCGGGAAATAATGTACAAATGACACGTGAATTTTACTAAAACGCGTGCGTGAAGCGGGACCAGAACCCTTCCTATTCTACGCTCTCGATGGGTGACGATGAAAAAGCATGTGATTTGTTGATCAGATGTGCGTGAACTTTGACGCCGGTGGATTTGTTTTTAACGATGCATTATACTGTGGCTAATTGATGGAATTCTAATCGCTAAGTACTTAAGTGTGCTTAATGTAAGTCTGGGGCCAGAGCGTGGTAAAATAAAATGAAGTTTCATTGTCTTTTTTATCTTGACTTTTGCGTGACGGCACGCAAAAAAATCATGACTTCGGATTGTTGATTACGTAATTTGCTTTTGCTCTTAGTGCTTTTTACTTTATTCACATCGAGATGAAAAGTTTACTTCTTTCGCCATTGCTCACTGTCACTTAAGTTTTTGTGGCCTCTACCCGACGCATCTATATTTTGCAAACGTCCACCTTGTCTTTGTAAGCGTCTGGCTTGTTTTTGCAGAAGAGCTTGGATACACTTGCACTTGGATACGCCACATAGAGTAAGTAAGTTCCTAGAACTTCGCTCTAAGATTTTAGTTGTACTTCCTCTTTAGATATATAGGGGCGTTATTTGTTTTAGTTGACTCACTCACTCACTTACGCACTCACGCACTGATACTTTCTCTGATTTAACTGTAAATTCGACGTTTGTCATGGGTTTTGCCGACCTGAATAGCATCATGCATACATACATACATACATACATACATACATACATACATACTTACTTTATTTGTCACGTAGGTCGATAAAAGGCAGCTAAAAAGCTGATGTGGACCAACAAACTAAAGTGTATCTACAAAATTTAAATAATAATAATAATAACAAACTTGTGAATTTATGGTAAGTGAGAAAAGATGTAATACCTAGTAAGATAATTTACAGTTAATTGACTGTAGTGTTAAAAATAAATAAAATAAATAAAGATAGTAAAATAACATTAATATATGTAATTTACAATGTCTTTATTTATTCCCTGTAAACCATTAAATGTTATTTTATCTAAAATGTCGGATTTTACCTTAAGAGCAGATTTAAAAGATGCTAGACAGATCGATTGAAATAAAAACCGCTTCCCTCTGAATGAACTCAAAGCAAACTCGATTAGCAAAAAAATTTCTCCTTGAAACTTTTTCTGAAACCCGCATAATTTTGACCAGTTCTGGGTTTGAGTAACGACCTCTATCTTGCGAAGAAATTTAGCGTTAACAGTAATCAATATCAATAATAATAACAACAATTCCGTCGATGTAAATCAAAAAGCCCGATACTCGTAGGAGCTTACTAACATTCGTCGTGGCCAAACTGTGAACTCAAGACGAGAGCCCAATAAAACAGCAGCTTGTCTAAGATAGAAATTTTGTTCTCGCAACTTTAACCATGGACAACTTTGATTAGACATAAGAAAGAGGAAAAAAGCAACAAGAAACTCTTAACTTAAGTAACTTGAATAATAATGAGCTTTTCAAGGATCTCAGCTCTTTAAAGAGGGTGTGAATGGGGTTGACCGACTAGCGACAAAAGGCGAAAAATACTACCGACTACCGACAAAACGAGAAAAAAAATTACCGACTACCGACAGAAAAAAATTTAACCGACTACCGACATGGGCCGACATTATCAAAATTTGTTTCGGAAAGATGAGACCAGAAGAACATTTTGTATCTTTTTTCCTGTCATCTTCTTACATTTTGGCGGGAAGAGCGCGGGGTTATTTTGCAGAACAATTTGCGGTACTCGAGCCTACGAAACCTCCCGCTGTAATATTTCAACCACGTTGTTTGTTCATACAGTCTAGCCATGTCAGCCATAAGTGGAATCATAAAACTGATTGAGAATATTTTTCCGAAAAGGCGAAGAAGTCGCAATCGAACGCCACCATAGCCGGGTTCCGGTCGACGAAGATAAACACAAAGAGTATTCGATTTTAAAAAACATCTCTTCAATTTGGAATTGGTGGTTTCTCGCTGAAGCTCTTTCGCCAGGGAAAATCGTCCTCGGGCAAATGCGAGAACTTTGCTAGAGTAACAGCTGGGCAGGGGCAGCTAGAACTGCCAAATTTAACATCGCGCCAGATGACAGCAGCAGTGAGCTCAACGGTAAGTCTTAGAACGCTCTCTTAGTCTGAATAGTTTTTAAACATGTCCAGCGCAGTGTGATGGTTGTATCACTGTAGTAGTTCTGTAGTTAAGTTATAAGATTAAATATTTATGTTGTTCACTACTCGTTCTATTTTTTTCCATTTGCTGTTTTTCGTGAAGAGAAAATTTTTGTTTCAGAAACGGGCTAAATAATAAAAAAATATCCCTTAGAAATATTAGTCAGTAAAGGGGTTTAAGTATAAACTTCCAGTCTGTATTTCTGTGTAATGAATAACGCAACTTAACAGCAATAACTGTTTAACCTGCAAATTGTTGTATTTGACTTCGGTTCAGGGTTAAAATACAAAAATTTTCTAGTTTGAAAATAAATATGTTGTTTATCGCACTTAAAGTTCAAAGCAAATAATGCCATATTCTATTGATTATTGCGGCTTCAGGTTAACAGCCACTTCCATGGCACGGGCACACCGCATGGAGCCTCGCTCTGTTGTGTGTCCCGCACCCTTGTCCTCCGTTCTCTTCTGTGTCTTGTTCACATGTATATTTTAGTCCTTTTAGTATTGTAAGTATGGTGAAAGCGATTAAATAAAAATAAGATTGAAGTTGAGAATTTATCAAAATGGAAAATGAGCAGATATAAACAAGTAAAAATAAAACTTTTGGATAACCTGGCGTCAAACTACTCAGTTTTCTCCTGAATGAAAGGAAAGTTGTTAAATCTTACATGTCCAACCACTTTTGGAACCACCTTCAGTGATGTATGGCGTGTTACATTGAAATGAGTCATCAGGAATAAGCGAAAAGGCTTGTGGTGGGCATAGAAAAGCTTGGTTGATGCCGTTTGCGAGGCGTTTAATATTGAGATACAATGAATAGAAGAAGTTCTTATATTTTGAACTGCGGTATTAGATACGTATGATGCATGATCCTCGCAGTAGATAGCGCTATTTATGCAATAGCGAAAATCAGACCTGAAAAAAATCAGGCCTGTACGGGATTCGAACCACTGACCTCTGCGATACTAGTGCAGCGCTCTACCAATCGAGCTAACAAGCCAACTGGGAGCAGGCCGTTAAGTTGATTCGTAATAAACCCGTGAAAGTGATAAATGAGATACAATGAATAGAAGAAGTTCTTATATTTTGAACTGCGGTATTAGATACGTACAGGCCTGATTTTTTTCAGGTCTGATTTTCGCTATTGCATAAATAGCGCTATCTACTGCGAGGATCGTGCATCATACGTATCTAATACCGCAGTTCAAAATATAAGAACTTCTTCTATTCATTGTATCTCATTTATCACTTTCACGGGTTTATTACGAATCAACTTAACGGCCTGCTCCCAGTTGGCTTGTTAGCTCAATTGGTAGAGCGCTCCACTAGTATCGCAGAGGTCAGTGGTTCGAGTCCCGTACAGGCCTGATTTTTTTCAGGTCTGATTTTCGCTATTGCATAAATAGCGCTATCTACTGCGAGGATCGTACATCATACGCGTTTAATATTGTCATCAGTGAAAGGCTTGTCAATTAATAGCTTGTTAGATAAGTCAGATGGTGTTTTTCCCGGGCGGCAAATGCGTCTGCATTGTGCCCACCAATTCTTAGGATCTGTATCTTTTAACTCATGGGCCTTCACTTGGTAATAAGTGAATTTGCAGCGTTTTCGTTCTCTGTTCACCATGTTTCGATAGTAGTTGAAAAGCCGTTTGTTGCCACTGTGATAGGCTGTAACGACCTTAACTGTGATCTGCTGGGCGCCAGAGAACGTACCGATCTTACAGATAGCAACTACAAAACGAGGAAGCTACTGGATCTGTTTGACCTTTTTAATATGCAGAATGTTGTAAACGAACCTACTCGTGTCACACCAACTACACAGTCCTTGATCGACTTGATCGTGACGACCAAGGTGAACTTAGTCAAAAAATCTGGAGTTCTACCGCTTGGATTATCAGATCACCATCTTACTTACGCAACTCTCAAGCTAAACAGCAAAATACCCCCACCCAAATTATACTGACCAGAAATTTTCAACATTTTAACGACAAGGATTTTAAGACAGTTAGTGAGCGAATGCCATTTCACAAAACAATAGTCTTCAAAGACAAAGATGATTCCCTGTGGGCCTGGGAGCAATTGTTCAGCGGTGTCTGCGACCAACACGCACTACACAGAGTTGTGAAAGCACGAAGCGTGTCTTCTCCATGGATTAACAAACACATTTTAAGCTTAAAATGAACCGAAGATTCAAATTGTTCAAGATAGCGATCCAATCCAAAGAGGCCGACAAGTGGGCCGATTACAAAAACTAAGAAACGAAATAACCTCTGACATAAGAAATGCCAAATCAGCTTATTTTAAGAGGGAATTTGATGAGGTTAAAACCACCTCTGCCTATTGGAATTTACTGTTTAGAGCAACTAACCCCAAAGCTCGAAAACCAATCGGCCCGCTAAAACGTGACTGTTGATGATAAAGAGAAAGCTAACCTACTAAGTTTTTTCTTCGCCACTGTTGGAACGAAACTGACTGACACCATTAACCCACATAACCTGACAATCACCACTATAAAACCTATGCTTGCCCCATGTATGTACGATGCACGAGTATCATACGCTGAAGTTGCGAACAAACTTATTACTTTGAAGACAAACAAAGCTACTGGCCCTGATGGCATTTCGCCACGGTTACTTGCAGCTGCTGGAACATCTATCGCCGTGCCGCTGACTAATCTATATTTACGCAGCTTGAGAGACGCGAAAGTTTACGATGACTGGGAAGTCGCCAGAATAAATCCTATTTTTAAGAAAGACGACGGGTCAGATATATGAAATTATCGCCCATTGTCTATGCTAAGCGTACCAAGCAACAATTCTTGAGTCTTGCGTCACCGACTCTATTGTTGATCATGCCTTCACTCGTAACCAGCTTGTAACCCAATATCAGTGGGCCTATCGCAAAGGCCACTCTAATGAATTACTATTAGCACACCTAACCGAAACCTGGAGACGCGCCTTGGACTCTAACCTTGTTGTTGGCGTACTATTCATCGATTTCCAAAAAGCGTTCCACAGCATTTCCCATAAAATCTTATTCCACAAACTTGAGCATAACTACGGGATCAAGGGGAATCTACTCGCCTGGGCAGGAGACCATTTGATTAAAAGAAAACAATGCACCGTTTTAAATGGAGAACTTTCTGACCAAACTTACGTAACCTCTGGTGTCCCTCAGGGGTCCGTGCTGGGATCAACACTTTTCGCCCTATATACCGGCGATTTACCCGAGGCTGTTAGTTCCGGATCTCTATCTATGTACGCCGACGACACGACCATCTATTGTATAGGCGAGTCAGTGGACTCTGTCACCAACACCCTCAACAACGCATAAAAGGAATTAAAAGATTGGAGTTCAAAGAACAACCTGGTTCCCCACCCCAATAAGTGTGAAGCAATGATGTTATTACGAGGCAGTTTCACTGGTCAGTTCGACGCTCTCGCACTGCGCAATCACACCATAAGATGGGTGACCTCCGCACGACTATTAGGTGTAATTATCGATGATAAACTCACATGGGCTCAACACATTTCTGAAGTGAAGAAAAGCTTTGTTAACAAATTAAATTTATTAAAGCGGTGTTCTTTTTTATCACGCAACATACTCCTAGATCTATATTTTAAGACAATTTTACCCTCTGTTTCTTATGCGCTGCCGATATGGGGAAGTTTTAGTAAAAACGATGGGTTCTTGCTCTGGAATCTCTACACAGTTGAGCTGCCAAGTTAATATACGGCCTAACGCGAGATATGCCCACCACAGCACTTAAGACTACCAATGGGATTCCTTACACTTTATGTATAAAGTCAAGTTGGCAACACTAGCTTATAAGATTTTACATGACTGTAACCCTCTCTCCATGGGTCATATTTTAACCAAGACGACTTCTTCTATCCATCATTTACGTACTATGAACACGGTAATAGTGCCACCCTTCAACACTTATTTTATCAAAAATTCAAAAGCATTTAGAGCTTCTATTGTGTAGAATCTCCTCACCAGGGATCTCGCAAAAACATCCGATGTCAAGAACTATACAAGGATGGCCTCTAAATCCGACAAATTACGCAACTTAGACTTTCAGGCGGAATCTCCGCAAACAATGCCTCACAATAATGATAACGATTTTCTATGTTATTAAGACGATTTTTATATATTTTTATCCTAGGTTTTAGTTTAATTGCACGACCCCATAAGCGCAACACTTTAATCACCATCGTGTTGAAATAAAAGTTGTTGTTGTTGTTGTTGTTGCTCTTGTTGTTGTTGTTGTTGTGGTAGGTAATACATCTACGAGCAAGCAGAAGTTGATGAACGCTTCCGAAAAGAAGAGCGACCAGTGGGAAGTGAGGAGAGAACGTAAATCACGAGAAGAAGCAAGAGAGGACGAAAGTTTTTGCAAAGAGGAGTATGATTGAAGGAGGTGACATAAAGGAGGGTGTGAATGGTGTTAACCGATTAGCGACAAAGGGCGAAAAATACTACCGACTACTGACAAAGATCGAATATTTTAGCCGACTACCGACAAAGTGAGTGAATTTTAACCGACAACCGACAAGTGGACTCCCCCATTCAGACCCTCTTTAAACGCTTTGTTTCGTATTCAATCGCATAAAAGGTATTTGTAGTGTAAGAGAGAGTGAACCAATTGAAACAATTCAAAACAAAGATCTTGTGTAAACGAGTGTGCAAACTTAAAGCAAGTACTTACGAATTACGAAAAGCAAATAAGACGTCTGTTGAAAAGGTGTTATCGTCCAATTTCGGATGCTATTGTCCGATTTTCGGACACTATTGCCAGAATTTGTACGCAGCCATTCGCTTTCGGATGTTGTTGTTTAATTTTGCACGCAAACGTCTGATGATGATTTCGTCCAATTCTAATGAATAACTTACTATGTGTTTCTTTTTTTTTTAATGCACTTTCTCCTCGAAGGTATTTTAATCTTTCTATAACCCTGGCCTTGTTTGAACGGCAAGAACAGAAATGCGGGCACTTGTGATGCTTCTTTTCTTTGTTGTGAAGAAACTTAGTATTAACAAAAAACTGAAAAAAAAAAATGTAAAGAAAAAATGGACATCAAAGTTTAAGAATTAGAAACAGTTCGTTTACAAATCCATCATTGAAAATCGAAGGGCCTGATACTGAATTTTGTCCAAATCGGACAATTGTGTCTACAACTGGACAACAGTGCTCAAATTTGGAATACGTAGTCCAAAATCGAACGATAAAGTGTCCAAATTCATGCAGTGGCGTCCAAAAACGGAAAATGGTATACAAAAACTGACTATAGCGTCCAAAATGTGACAATGGTATCCAAAATTGGACAGAAGTGCTCAAAATCGGACAATTGTGTCCGAAAGCAATAAATAAGAGTCCAAAATCGGACGCTAGTGTCAAAAAAGTGACAGTAGCGTCTGAAATCGGACAATGGTACCCATTATCGGGCAATAGTGTCCAAAATCAGTCACCAGTGTAGCATAGAAAATCGGACACTATTGTCCACTCTAGATTCTATCGTCCAATTTGGGACACCATGGATTGATTTCAGACACAATTGTTTGATTTTGGACACTGCTGTCCAATTTTGGACGTTGTCGGATATCGGACGCTGGTGTCAGTTTTTGGACGCCATTGTCGGTTTTTTTTTTTATACTAATGTAAGTACGTAATCAAGTAAGTAAAATAACTGAAGAGTGTGATAACAGGGTACGCAAAACGTTGTTATTCAATAACAATAAACATATATGCTTTAAATGAAATAATTTAATATATAAGATATTGTCCACTTTTAGATATTAATCTCCACTTCCGGGGGCTATTGCGATGAAATAAAATAACCCCTTTCCGAATTACCCTTGGCCTCATTTTCAAAACGAGTCCTGGTGCTCATCCTTTCATATGATTATAAGTTTTCATTCACATGCAAATTAAACTCGTTTTCACAAGAATGGCGGAGCACCAGTCCTCGTTTTGAAAACGATGCCAAGGGTAATTCGGAAATGGGCTAATTCATTCGCTATTCATAAAGAGATAGGTGGTTACATCACCAGATAAATAAGTTAATACTTCTTAAATAACAAAGTTACAACAGATAGTCAGGGGGCCTACCAAAACCACGCGGAAATTGTCTTTTTTTGGGCATTAATTCAATTGCACACTAATGAGGTCCATTTTTGAACGCTATTGCCTGATTTCGGACGCGTTTTTTTTATTATTTTGGACATGATTACGCTTAATTTGCTTTTTCCACTTGAAATCTGACTGCATCCGACTCAGAGTTGAGTCGGTGTGACTGAGTGGCATGTAGTAAATGTCTCCCCGCTCCCCTTCCAATCGAGCGTGTATGCATTCTTTTTGACAAGTACTCCATTTTAACTTCACCTCCACCGAGGCAATCCACAAGGTTTTTGTTTGAACTGATTTCTGTGAACTGAACCCTGCTTTTCGTTGATTGACCGTGTATTCCATAGCAAGCTCATGACTATAAAGGTTGTTTCCTCCATAATGAATTCAATGTCGGTTGGAAGCTGGGTGAATTTAACTGCTTTCAAGTCGATCTAATTTGATTTACTTCCCGATTTCAGATCTTTTGCGTCAAACAGTACGTCAACTTATACCGTCATCGTACTTCTCAGAATAATATATCTCTTAAATCGTGAACTTATTCCATCAACTAATCAAAACACTCAAATTCTTAGCCATCTTGACGTCGATATGTAAGTTTTCCTTCCCAATTATCTAATTAAGTTAACTTACACATATTTCATTTCTTATGTTTTCACTTAAGATTACTAGTGTTTTGAAGAAGGCTCCGAATACCTCGAATGTTGTTGGATTTCGCACAGTGAAAAATTTTATTCCATTTCTGGTAGATTTTTTTATGGCATTTTTTTTGTTTTCAATGTTGGATTTTTTACTATTTATGTACAACAATGAGGAAATCAGCGTTGATCTGGAAGTACTAGTTATTGAAATGCACTTATAAAATATCGAAGGAAGGGCTAAAATAACCGTGTGCCGTGTGGGTTTCATTTAACGTCAGCCGACCTTTCCCTCAATGGTTCGATTTTGCTTTCAATGGGAGGAGATGAGCGAATCCTCTTAACTCTATTTTTAAGCACTGACGGCCTTCCTGTACCTGTGGAAATGACGCATAAACGTCTATTCACGAAAACGGTACACGTTTTAGACAACAGTCGTCAACAGATATAATTAGGAACGGACGAAATTGATCGGAATATTCAGCAATATTTACTGAGCCTGCGGCAAATAACTGTTCAGTTTAATAGTTTAATTACTACGGTGATTATCAGAGTAGGTGGAATTAATCTCAATTGATTTTTAAATCATGGGCGTCAAGAAATAGAACCGCAGCCATTTTGAAGATTGGGGTTTCAGTTTTACAATAATGACTTCAGTCTTCGACCAATCAAAGTGCGTATTTCGCTCTGAGTCATTGCACTAAAACGGTAATAAGTGTCGATGAAGAAATATTCCTTTCTAAATTTACAAACATTTTAAATTCACACTCGCCATTCAGCGGCGTTTAGCGGCAGCGCCAACGATTCGTAAAAGATGAAGGCGCATTCGTAGGGACATAAAAAATATATATATAGAAACGTAAACAACTGCACGGATATGCGGCACGTAATGCATAACAGTGAAGCCAGCTTTGTGTTCATATTCTGACGTTCTGAAGGATAAGCTAATATCAATGAATAAGCGCAGTTAATAACTCTCTTAAAAGTTTAAGCACCAGCATTTGAGTCAATATTAATAAATGACGCATATTCTCACGCAAGCTGCCAAAAATCACATTCTTATTGTATTGATCAAGACTATCTCACGGGTCACTCGTTCAGTACACCGAACAAAAGATCGATAAAAGAGAAACCCAAAAATGGTGTTTACAAGAATTTAATCACATTAGTGGCAACTTTGAACTGCTTTGCTGCCTTAGTGATCGTTTAACAGTTATGCGTCTGATAAAGCTGAAATATCGGAGCACTTTGTAAAGCAGATACAAACACATATTTTGCCGTCATACTGGCTCCGTCAGCCTGGCGGTTGAGGAGTTTTCTTCGCCCATAGCATTCTCGCCCGGCTATTCTCGAGTACCACTAAATGCTTGGTGTGGAATGAAATTCCATGACCAATATTTTCTAGAAAATTTTGGCGAGACAGAAACTGATCAGCGATCCATTTTGTAGAGCTTTTTTGTGATGTTGTGCGGATGTAAAATTCCCCTGGCGTGCGGCCCTCAGGAGTACTGCATGTGTATCACGTGCATTGATAGGGCACGTGCCAGTATGAAAAACTGCCCTATGAAATCATGTCGCGTGCGTTTTGATGACTTAACATTTTTTGGACTGAAAGTTTGTTTACTTTTTATAGTGGGAAATGCAGAGTTATCCGAATTTATGTCTGACTGTTTATGCCGCGGCAAAGAAAAGGAAAAAGATTTCATTAGTAGACTTTTTACCGCGGGAAATTATTATCATCCAAAGAAATCGCTCCGCAAGAAATCGCTCTTTAAACAAATACAGACCCGATGATACTAGATCGCAAAAACGGCTAAAATTTGAACATTTTCCTGCGTGTGCCTTCTTCCAGAATTTTAAAGGTCAAATACGATCAATGAGACTATTCCTAAAAAGGTGAAAAGTATGACTGGAAACTCTGATTTATTTGTGGTTCTGACCACAATTGCCACGCCTACCATAATTAGACTGGACTTCCTACATTTATGTTCATGTACAATTTTTCACGGCTACAAGCAGTTCCCACAACAATACGTTCTACTTACAACTGCTGAAAGCCTTCTCGTGAGACAAAAAACATTTAAAAAAAAAAATGTTATTTACCAACACTTACATATCATTTCTATCTTACATAAACAACTCGCATTAAAGAATTCAAAGCATTTTGTTTATGGATGCAAAAGCGGAAAAAAACCTTTAGCTGATGCTTCAAAACGAGAATATACGCGACACCGTATCTAGCAAGACACAATCAGGTCGTTTTATGGAGTCGGAAGTTTTTGATATTACAGTTTTCGCATTATGCGAAAAACAGCGTAAATGGTTTTATTTTGAAAGGCATGTTTTTCTTCTTCTTTAGTTATCTGTTAGAAAACGTGTCTATTATTTTGGAAAATTCATTCCCTAGTGAGACTGGAAGACAAACCACTACCGGGTCCGATAACGTATTAAGAGCCAATAAAGAAAAAAATTTTTCACTGCCTTATTCCTACAATTTTAAAAAAGTCTAACTTATTTTTCTGAATGATATTGTTTTCTAAAATTTTTGCTCCTTGCGTTAGGTTTTATGTCTTCGATAAAACTAAATTTTTGAGAAAAGATTTCTAAATCGATCGTGCAATGGGTATGTTTAGTCTTTTTGACTAAAAGCATCCCGTTTTTCATTGAAATCGCGTGACCAAGTTAGTCATGCGACTACTGGCGTGAAATGGTGAAACGGTAAAGCATTCAGTATTTTCTATTTCAGACAATAAAAGTAGAGTGTTGGTTTTAAGAGAGGAGAAGTGTAGTTCTTCCAGATTTACCATTTAATTTTCTTTCTTTGGGGAGTACTCCTGGTCAAGAAAATTGAGCACTGAAATATTAGGTCAGCTGGTTCATTAGGGAATATATATATTTTTGCATTAACATCAGCTGGTTCATATAGGAAAGTCGGTGTGAAGCAGGGGATATTGTAACACAACATGGCGCCATTTTCTACCTTGCATCTCTTCAAAGGAAAAGCCATTTTCCATGCCGTTGAACGTTTTCTACTGTTACGATAATTTGGCAGTAATGGAAAATGGATAAGTGGGCAGGCATTCTTTAAAAAAAATGCAATAATTTCTGTCGGAAAGAAGACGAAAGTAGTGTGTTTTTGTGATATTCATGAGTGGGGCAGTGACCTTTGAGAGTGGGTGACGGGACTGAAGAACACATGTCTTCACGTATTTTAATTTTTTTTCTTCTCCTTCTTCTTCTTCTTCTTCTTCTTCTTCTTCTTCTTCTTCTTCTACTTCTTCTTCAGAAGTTGGCTCACACATTCCTACCATGTCTTCAAAAGAGATTTCCAGAAATACTTTGCTACACGCCAAAGTAAAATGTCCTAATCTTAAGATAAGCCAGTTAAAAAAGCAGTGAGGCCCTAGGTGACTTATTCTTAAGATTCGACTACCTAAGTCTGCTTTCGAATTTACTGGATATTGCGAGGTTAGCTTTTGCTCTAAGAACGAGCCTGGGGTTTTTATATTACGTAACGCTAACGCAAATGAAAAACTTCAGTTTATCGACGTCGCATTCTTTCGAATGTAGCTAAAATTTGCTTGGTAAATTTGGAAATAACCTCGATATATCGTCATAACGATATCGCTTTCTTTTTCAAGCAACCCAAAATAGCATAAGTTATATCACCACTATCGCTAAATTCCCAAGAAAAAAATCTCTATGGACGTTTTTGCAGCAAAATGTCAGTCTTAAATAGACGGTGGAAAACTACAGGATCTCCAGTTAGAACTGCACAGGTATAAGAATCTATGGGCATGTTCGGTATCTTTGGCAAGTGACGTACATTTTAAAAGCCACAAATGAAATTGTGGTAACTTTCAGCCTGCAATTAAACTGCGATTCTTGTTCTTTGCTGATTGGTTTTGACAAAAAGTAAAGCAACTTTCTTTGTTATGCAGATATCAAGCTTTGTTCTCAATATCATTTTACAACACGCTCAACAATAATATAAACAGTTCTAACACACTTGACGAAAATTGGCACAACTGACAAAACCTAATCGCAAATTGACAGAGTAAGGGAGGGTGTAATAGTTAGGCCTTGACAGCTTTATAATGGTTCTTAATGGAACATGTATCTTCATAAATTTTGAAAGTAATTTTAGTTTTGTGTCTTTATCACTGTTCCAACCTTGACCTTTTTTCTTTAGTATATTCGTTGAGAAATATTGATTCCGGCTGTCTGAATACTTATAGTTGGTAAGTTTGGTAGATCTGTTGAGATAAAATTTGAACTTCATGTCAAATAATTAGCAGTTATTCCCACAGCATCTTGCATAAAACTTTGCTATAATCCCTTTGGTAAGATAACACAAATCAAGCTATTTTAAAATCATATTGGCCAAAGGTAATTGTTAACTTCAACGTGTGGGCACTGCACATGTTGTGAAGCTATCATGACGCTTGTCAACGTGTCCATGTGCTCTGTTCTCTATATAGATCATAAGTACACATATCTCCACAAATATGCAGAGCCATAAAAGGTGAAAGTCGTCAAGTATATTGAAGCTAGAGAGGATGGAGTTTTTATCACCCTGTACTTCAGCCACTTGTCAAGCCTCGTAATATTGGGATGTTGCAATAGAGTTCCCAATTGCAACTCTGTTCCTTCACAAGCTCTCTTCTAAGGTTTGTTCTTTCAATTTTTTAATTATTTCCTAAGCTAGTTGGGTTGGTCATGAACAGTTGCTGTTGTAATGAATCCATTTTCTTTCTTTTTTTTCGCATTGTAGAGATAAATGATGAATTCTTTGTAGCATTTGTTTATGTTATAGATTAGTATAATTTCAACATATTACGACTCAGTACAAAACATTAAATGACACTAAGGCTTTGAGAAATGAAAATCGCGAGCTTTACATTCCTCAAAGCTTGTATAAAAGTCAATGATCATTGTAAGTTTTAATTAAATAACTACAGGCGTTTAAAAATTTGGCGTTTTTCTATAATTTGTTCATGAAAGGAAGAAGTCTCGAACACTTTATATGTGGCTTCCGTAGATAATGCTATTTATAAGTGAAACTCGTTTTCTTGAGAAAACATTTCCTTAGAAAATAGTAGTTTAAACATCCTTTTTTTATCAGCAAAGGTAAGTGCACTTCGTAAGAAAATTAACAGGTTTTAATGTTAATCATTTTATAAATAATTATTATGCAATTATTTGCAATATCTAGTAATTTCTTTTCGATCCTCCAATCGTGCGTCAAATTGTGTAATATTTTTAATTTTAAAACATTTTTGTCCAAAATATTTTTCTCAGAATTGGCAAATCCTTTTGGAATTTGTTGGTTAGTTCAATGCAGTACGCACTTAGGCTTTTGTGTGATGGATGTTAGTGTACAGGGTTCTGAACTTCGATACTTTAAGAGTTGCAATACCTTACGTGCTGGTCATCAGCTATTGGCGTCACTAAGTTCTGACAAGTTCAATACCTCTGATTCAACATTTCAAGAGAGATAAACAATGAAATGATCCTTGCTAGAAATCCAGGCTTTTGTTCCTTTTTGAAATAAGTTTTCATAACCTGGTTAAAATTTACTCGAACGGGAGTTAGTTTTTTGGCTGTCGCATTTAATTTGGGTGCTTTTTGGACGAGGAGCGAAATTTAAGGGGGCACATCCATGACTTTGCTGTAATATCAGGGCCAGTTATGTAAGAAGAATAAGCAATTACGGTGAGGAAACGAGCTTCAAACTTTTTCATGAAAGTTAACTGACTGTTTGGTTGTCTCTACAGAAAAGAGTTTGTAATTCTAAAAGCTCTTTTAGTTAAACAGCTACCTAAGGCTGGCAAAGTCTTAAGTATTGGGGTTTCATTAAGAATCGTGGTCGCAAGATAAATACTGTAAAATAAGTTGAAAATATTGTCCAGGTCTAAAAAAATTGTTCATACCTTGCAAACTTAGGTGCAGAATTTTGTGCAGCAGTAGTTCAATTCTTTGATCTTGGATGCCCAAAAACATCCTAAGAATTTTTCTGATGTACGAGATTATGTAAAAACTTCTATTGAAGATGTTTTTTGGGGATTTAGAGAAGAATTTCTATAAGAGTTAGCTCTGAATCTTAAGTCGTGTTTTTGTTAGATTGGCTACTTACTCGAACTGGGAAAAAACTTGCTTTTTTGAGACGTGAAAAAAGGCTTGAACCGACAGCAAATTTTTTTTTGTGAAGGTCAACAGTCATACAGATTGTGCAATTTAGCCTTAATGTTTATAACCCTCGTGCAAGAAGAAACATTATTTATATTTTACTTCAGTTGTAAAGATCGAGAGAGTCTGCTCTGATTTTTGCATTAACATCACTCTTAAGATATTGTCAATAGATTTTGGTTTCATTACGAACACACGAAAATTAAACTTCTTGTGACAATACTCGAAACAACTCAGTACATTTATTAACTTAATTATGGTAACTTCACAAGTTAAGTTAAGACGGTGACGTTTAATTCCTGTTGAAAGCTGCAGACATTTCATGAGAGCTTTTGCACTGTTTTGTTTTGATATTGGAACCGATATTATGTAGGTCACGGATTGTGGTCCCAATATTTTTGTGGGCAATTTTTTTCCATTTAAAAACTAATCAATTTACGTCATATTTGCCATGGCAATGCTTTCATTGACTTGTAAATCATAAAAAATGTTTAGACATCTAATTTTTTAATCATAGCTAAGAATACTTCTTTCATGACTTCGGGAGCTCGATAATTTTGCGTAGGTTAAGTGCTGGAGAGAGTTGTCTTGCATGACTAAAGCAATTTAACCTATATTATTAAATGAGTCATAAATTCTAAAATTTTTGACAGGACCACTTAAAATACACCAATAAACAACACAAAAGAGTAAAGCGTCTTAATAACAAGAATAAACATGATCTTTATACAATGATGAATTAGTAACACCTTCAGAATGATGGCAACTTCTTTAAAGCTATCACACTGCATAGTCCTGTCTTCCTCCTCCCCCTCAGAACTAAACAGAAAAATTAATATATAAAATAATTTTGTATAAGAAATCAGATTTAGCAAGTTTTCTAAGGGTCTGACCTCAAGAATAGTTTTGGTAGAATGAAACTAGTGAAGGTAAAGTAAGAACTCGTGTAATTGAAAAAAAAGGCCAAAATGAAATTACATTTGACGATAAAAACTTGCGACAAAACGTTGCTTGATAACATTGTAAAATTTAAAAACGATAAAAAGCTATAGAAAGCTAAAATCGACGACGTTTCGACGTTAACATAACGTTTTTATCAAGTCAAGAATGTACAAAAATAAGTTCTATAAATACTAAAAACGAACAATAAGAGAAAATGATTTGCGGGTTAAACAAAAAGTTTAGCACGTATGGAGTCCGTTTGCACGTTCAGATTAGGTTTGAATTTCTTAATACAAAGCATTTCAAACACTAAACAATTAAATTTGCTTTGACACTTTCTCAGAATCTTAAAATGACTATCATTCAAACGATCCCTCCTACCATGCGCTTCATGAAAATGCTTGCCAATTGCCGAATTTTTGTGTTCAGCGACACGTTGAAAAAGGTGTCGGGCCGTATAGCCGACATAATCTGCGTCGCACAGATCACATAAAAAATGATAAACAACACATCGCTGATTAACAATTGACGGCTTGGGTTCTTTAGGTTTAAGGTCTTGTTCTAATTTCTTGCTTACAAAAACTGGCTGCAAAACGAGGCCAATCTTATTACTGAGATCACACAGCTGTCTCCGAACAGAATTAGCTGAAACCTGATCTTTGAATGGTAGATTAATTCTGACTATGTTGCTCTCGTCAGCATTTCTCTCCGCTGTGCCTACAGAAGGTTTACGAGAAACAAAATTGGAAATAACAGAATCTATAAGACTACAAGGGTAATCAAGATGGCTAAAAATGGAGCGCAATTTGGCGCATTCTTCATTAAAAGCCTCTATTGTGGAGGATAGCGTATAAGCGCGATGTAACAATGTCTTTAATAAAGAGTATTTATTAAAGTCACTTCTTCTACGTAAAATGAAATTAGTGCACAGAAAGTAAACCTGGAAAAAAATCTCTTCGTCCCTCCAAATGATTTTTTGAGAAGAAATAATTTAAAAGAGATGTCATTTTTACTAAAATTATTTTGCATAAATGATTTGAACAAAAATTTGAAAGTATTTTGTTAGAAATTTAAACAAAGAATAGGCGTCTTAGAAAGTTCCAGCACCTTCCGTTCCCTCTGTGACTTCTTGAACGTTCTTTTGGTGGGCACCAGTTTCCACATTCACTCTATCTAATCAGCGGCATCTTGTGTTGATAACTGAGGTAGCCAGAAAAATGTTATTGTTCGTAAGTGGCAAAGGTCTGCTCTTGTACATGATCCTGTTTTTTTAGTGATATGTTCCTGAACTTGTCCGTCGGGGTTGTCATGGTAACTGGATTTTGTGCTCTTGACCCAGTGTTTTAGACTTACACCCAATCATATGAAACATGAATTATTGCTCCCAAGTAATATTTTTTTACAGAGTTTCTCTTTGATTTGTTTCGTTTTGTTTTTTCGAGAATAATTAAAATTAAAGAAATTTTTGCTTTTCAATGATGTTGATAAAAGATTTGCTCTGCTTCCGCTGGTAAAAGTGGCGTTTTCAAATGCGCCGTATATCGATGGTTATGCAAGGTCAGCTCGAAAATTATACCATGATAATTTTGGGATTACAACCAATTTCAAGTAATGTGTAACCTGAATGGGAAATCATGATAAGAAAATCAGTGCAAATTGGATTATTCAACAACTATTACCTTCCCCCTAAATTTCTTCAATTTTTTTTTTCAAGCTGACCTTTGTTTGTTGATAACAAACTAATTTTTCATGCAAACAATTTTGGTATTGACAAACAATAAACTCAAGCTCTCACATTTGTAGTTTTGATCAAATGAGAAAAAAAGTTTACAATTGCCTTTGTTAGAATCTGCTTTTCGACGTGAGTTTTAACGATGAAAAAGCTTTTAATAATATCATCTCGTTTTTTTTCTTGAAAAGAGAAAAGATGTTTGAAGTGACATCTTTGAGATGGTTATGACCTTTGAATAATCAAAACTCTCAGATTTTTTTTAATAGCCATGGAAAAATTTTTGCAAGGGTTCCTGCTTTTAGGGTTTTTTTTCCGTAGGAAATTTAAGATATGACTTTTGATAGAACATCCAGCTAATTTTTTTTTTGAAAATTGTACACAGCAAAATCTTTTGGCTTTGCAGAGTAAAATTATTTTTAAGATCTAAGTGGTAAAAAGATTATATCATTGACTTAATTTTGATTAATCTTATCTCAGTTTAACCCTTAAACCCCTAACAGTGACTTACATTTAATTCCTTCTCACAGCATCACAGCTAAATCAATCATTAAGGTCTTTAAAATGAGGAAAGTGATTGCAAACTAAAGAAGCTCGTGATTGTCCAACAAATTCTTCTTGTCATTACCAATGGAAATATAAAAGGAACAATGTGGAGAAAAATAATATTGATTTGAAGGTGTCAAAGGTTAACCTTTGTAGATTGTCGAGGAAATCGTATTTGTAATGCTTCTACGTTAGATACTAAAGTTTAGTTTTTTCTTAGGTCTTAGAATCTGTTCTTTTATGAAATGTGAATAGTTATCCCTATTCTCTGCATTTTCTGTGGATGTTATTGCCTAATTAGATGCTCATAATAAACGTAGTTCCCTTTTGGAATTATCACTGTTCTATCAGAAAGGCAAGGTATTAGAACTTACTAAGTTTAAAGGCAGAAAAAGCGTTTGCAATCTTTACTATATGAAGAAGTATACTGTCATTGATGATAACACAAAGTTGTGTCATCATTTTAACTCATTATCATGAGTACGTAGAAGAATGATTCCATAACTTACAAATTTATCCCTGGTTTAAGCTGTTAATGTATTTATGCACTCGTCTCCAAGTATTGGCTCCTCAGGCTTTTTAAAGCAAAGAAAGTATTGCTCGACAATGTTTGGTTTTAGCTTTGTTTAACTTGATAAGGTTATTTAGGCCACAAATGATCATGGCTTGATCAAAGAATTTCTTAAAATGCCAGGAAAATCGATAACATGAAATTGAACATCACACATGCAAAGAAGGTAAAGCAAATTATTTTGTTGATGTAATTGAAAACACCATAAATTTTGAATTGTCAGAATATTGCCTTTATGGTGTTATATGGTTCAGGAAATTTGTAGAACCAAATATATTTAGTGATTGTGTAATTGTCTCACTTGGACTATGGACTAACCTATTGTTAAAGGTTTATGAAGACTAGCAGACTGTCTGGTGTTTGTTGATATACATGGTAGTTAAAAAGATTGGATTGCATATTGCATTGTCACGGGTAAGGCGCTGTGATCGCAGGTTTGGCTTATCAACGATAACCTCAGGAAAAATCTTTGTCTTTTTTGGCCATTTTTGTTACTACTAACAACAAATATTTACAGACAACTTCTCTGCAAGTAGGTACTTATTGTTAAAAATTCCTTTCTTGCACAACAGTAGTACGTCAAAAGCATTGACATCAGCAGTGAGTTAGCATAATCCTAAACTAGTGATGTGTCGCTAAATGATCGTGCATTTGTGATTATCATATTTAATGAGCTTGCTGTTCCTTGGAAAAGGATCTAATCTTCTGTAAGGTAAAGGTCACATTTCTTGGAATAATTTTCCTCTTTTACGACTGTGTTACTGGTACATTTTTAATGTATTGTGAGCTTTGGCAATCGCAATGTTTTGGAAAAGTATTGTTTCTCCGATATGGTATGATTACTAGATTTTTCATAGCTTCAGTCCTACTTTTTATGTTTATATTTCATGATATGGAATACTCAATTTGTGATTACCAAAGAAAGCAAAAGTTTACCTCCAGGACTCAACTTTCCAAGCTGATACTCCATGACAGTGTTTAGGATGGTCATTCTCTAAACAGAACTTTGACACTACTACTCTATTTGAATTTTTAGCTTTTCTCTGTTTTAAAAAAGTGTAAGAACTACGTGTTTCCTGTTTTTTATTTTTATTTTTTTTTTTTGCTAAGACCTCTTTGTTATCTTTGCTCTAACTTGCTCTTACTTAACCAACTTGGTGCTGAAGTAGATCCACATTTTTTCCGATATGAATCCTTTCAACAATGCTTTATTATTCAGTAGAATTACAATTTTTTTGCATTTAGTTATTCAGTCCTTTGAGGACCGTAGTATTAAGAAACCAACATACAAAAAGACTTCGGGAATGATTTATTCGGTAATATAGGAAAAATGAATAGAATTCGAAACTGAATTTCCCCAGGGGAAGCTTTGTTAATATTACTTTTGCGTGTGTTTTATTTTTGCATCTTTCAAACTCATGATATACTGCCAATATTGTCAGTATATCAGTATTTTTTGTATAACTACCATTAAGTTTGTTTTAGTCCTTTCAGTTTTTTCGAAATTATGAAATAGTTTTACTTTCCATTTTTCACGTATTGGTGCTGCTTTATCTAATATATAACTGATTAAAAGGAACCTCCACTCTTTTAACAAATAGCGCTCAAAATGTTCCAAATGTACTTCTCAATAGATCTGGTATATAAAAAATTCCCCAACCAATTGCTAGCGATCTGATTTTTTATCGTTTTTTAAAGAAGGTACTAGTGGCCACTGAATTTCCCACGGTCGCCATCTTGAAAAGTGCGCAATGCACTCTGGGCTGATGAAGTAAAATTGTTGCTCGGTGAACTCGCGGTGTAGTTTCTTACTCTTGATGATGCTATATTGCTGTCGTCTTTAGAAAATTTCAGTGAATGTGTCACAAATCTTCCCCGTGAACTTTTCGAGCGGCGGTCCACATTTTCAGAATTAAAACCTGATGCTTCTCCATATTCTTCATCTTCTACTTCACTTCCCAGTCTCTCTTCACTTGAAGAGTGCTCCAGCTCCAACTTATGGGAAAGATCTGTGACACATTCACTAAAATTTTCTTCAGACGATGGCAATACAGCATCAACAAGAGAGAAACAGCACACCGTGAGTACACCGAGCAACCATTACATTTTGAACATTTTGAGCGCTATTTTTTATGAGTGGAGATTCCCTTTAAGAGATGGTAAACAAAAAAAAATTAACTTTGTTGATGGGGGAACTTCTTGATTTAGAAACAGTTGTTGATAGCTAAATTAAAAAAATATTTTTCTTTGGAAATTACATCCCAGGACAGCATGTAAAGTAAGCAACTTCCTCATGTGCTTTATTGTACCTCGTACAGGAACACCTATGAAGAACTTGTTCGCATGCTTTGTTTATGTTAGTTACAATTGCTTTTATTTACACACCTGTATAAACTAGGATGTCCAATGTATCCTGGAAAATGTGCAGTATGTATGTAGATTATAAAAGAATAGTGTGAAATGATCGCTGTAGAGTTTCTAAAGCTGACGTATCGAGAGTTAGCCCTTTTTTCAAAGCATAGTATTTGTTTTAGCCGTAGATGTCTGTTGTATATTGTTACCTGACTGGAAACAGCGAAAGTTCTTTGGTTGTGCTTAGAGCTTCATCGTATTATGATAACCTTGACTTAGAGAATATCCCTTCGTTTGTCTTTCTAGATCATACCTGAATTCTCAAACTCGTACAAATAAGAATCACAGAACTGGTCAGAGATGGTCAAAGGTGAGGGAGACACTACAGATAACAAGAGAAAAGGTGCTCTTCCAAAAATCCAGGAGGGAACATCGGAAAGTAACTATGAAGGTGACCATAGTCATGACGATAGCAGGTTCATGCCATCTGTGGAGGAATGCCGGTACCTAAACGACCAGGGGCAGCATATAGACTCAGATAAGGTGCCTCATTATCATCATTACCGAACCATCTCAGAAAGAGAGGAATTTCAGTCCAGGATTCGAAACGGTGCGGTCTCAATGAAGGACATTGAAGTGCTGCAAGAACGCTTGGAGAGAGACAACGATAACAATATCTTGGCAGGAATGTCGGACTCTATCCAAATGGCAGGTATGTTGTAAAATTGCAGATAGATCTCATTTCTCTGACAGGAAAACCTCTTTTATGGTGTTTGTAAAAAAATACATTTGCTAACCATTGTAAAGGTGCGTTTTATACAACTCTTGCGCATCATGGCTACGCTGAGGAGTTAAGCAAATTTTAAGGTGCTTAGCAGAGCATTATGTCGATAATCGCGAGGGCAGGCAATTGCAAATAATGATAGAGCACTTTTCGATGGAGTGTAGTAGAATCAAAACCAAAGTAATCACAACGACCTATCAGAAGAAAGGAAAACACCTTTAAGAACCAATGAGAACTCAAGGTAAAAACAACCAAACTGCCTCAAGCGCGGGACCAAGACGTGATTGGTTTCAGTTTTTCATATGATTGGTTAAGAAAGTGTGCGAGTTTCCCAGACCGGTCACTTTGAGGGTCTCATTATGCTGCCGAATTTTTAAGTTGAACGCGTGCTTTGAAAAATGCGGAGTTTGACTGATGATGCCTCCTCGTTGTTGGAGTTTTTTTAAGTCTTGTGTCAACTGAGTTGGCAACCAAACAAACTTTCTTTTAGTACTGAATCTCTTGCAACTTGATTGAATTAATTATTTGTCGATCTTATTTTCTCCTTGAAGGACTTCGCAAATCTCAACGCAAATTGTCAGGCATGCAGACTCTTTACAGCTCAACAGACATCAGCGCTAGTTTGGACAAGTTTCCTGTCTTATATGATCGTAATCCTCACGAGGTAAGACTCAGCAGCAACTTTTAGATCAATCCACCCCTCCCTGGCTAGTCTTAATGACCAAAAAGGGGTGGGGCGATAAAAATTGGTAACCTTTATCCATCACTCTCCTCGTTTATATAAAGTCATTACATCGCTTTGGTGATACTGCTCAATCACTTCCAGTCTCGCGAGGATGACAACTCTATCAGTGAGAGAGAGTGAAACACAATGCAGGTCAAACCTCCTTTGGATAGTTATTGAAAACATGACTTACGTCCGAATATATTGCAAAAGACCACTTTTTGCCAATTCAGTCATATACAAAGAGCCTCCACTCGCTAGACGTGCAATGTCGGTAAAACCAAACAATCACCACTTCTTGGTAAAGTTTGCGTAGCGCACAAAATTCAGCACTGTTTGGGGAAGCTGGGGGGGGGGGGGGGGGGGGGAAGGTAATATCGGGTCAAGTTTACCAAGATTTTTAAGTTCCCCTGTTGTCTAAGACCCCTAAAATAATCAATACCAAACTGGAGTCATTTTTACTGGATCGTTTCATTGGATGGTGAAGATGATCAGTGATGGCACAGTCTAGGTAACGTAGTTTGTGTGAAGGGGGCTAATGATTTTAGAGGGTAACCCTTTACAACCTAACATCTGTATGCATGTTCTCCATACATTTCCTGAGGTGCTGACATGGAGACTTTGTTTAACAATGTGTATGTGATTCAGGGATAATACTTTAAGGAGAAGTTAGGCACTGGTCACTATTAGGATTCAAAGGGTTCACTGGTGCTCAGTGCACTTTTATATGACTTGCATTTGTTAATCACATAGTGATAAAGCTTCTTTTGCTTTATAGGCATTTGTTGAGTTGGAAGAACTTAGCAAGCACGGCGAGGAGATGGAATGGAAGGAGACAGCTCGATGGATTAAGTTTGAAGAGAATGTTGAAGATGGTGACCGCTGGGGAAAGCCACATGTGGCTTCACTAACCTTCCACAGTTTGCTAGAACTACGTAAAGGCTTAGAAAAAGGTATGAGAATTAAGGTGTCCGTGGTGAGAGTTAGGTTTTAAATCAGACAATTTCCTCCAGTTGATAGTTCTGTCTTCTCGTCACCTTTCTACTTGAAGGTTTATTGACATTGTAAGGAAAAATTCCTTTCTGGTCACTCTTGGGAGTGAAGGGTTTAAGTAATGCTTCGTTGCCATTGTAGATGTGGTTTCACATGTGTTTAACATGTATTTCGTTCTCTCAGGGACTGTCTTGTTGGACTTGGAGAAGTTTGATTTACCTAACATCGCTAAGGCTGTGGTAGAGAACATGGTGCTCTCAGACCAGCTCAAACAGAAGGACAGTAACAAGGTCCTTACGGCGCTACTGTTGCGACACAGACATCAACATCAACGACGTCCTTCATCCAAGAGGAGAAAGAAGTTGGCTGTAGCAGCTGATAACTTGGGATTTAATAGCCTAGCAGAGACTGGAAACGGTGTCATTCGAATGAATATGAATGAATCAAATGGTGATGTGCCAATAACTCAGGTTTGTAGTGTTGTGTTAATGTGAAGCCAGTAGTCTTCTCCAAGTGAAATTCTTGTTTTAAAAATTCTTACTACAGATTACCGGGGCTATGGCATTGTCATTATCATTATCATATTCTTCATTGCAAAACAATAGCTCTATATACCCTCAAGTGGTACACTCACACCAAAGTAGAGACCACTAGTCACAACTTCTTACTTTAATGTGATGTGTTTGACTTTCTCTTCATTTTTTATTGACAACGAACAGGATAAAGTTGACATTGAAACTGCCGGTTTGGATGAAGATGAGGAAAAGCAGGAGTCAGATGTAAAAGATAAAATTCCTCAGGGAGCCGAAGCCACGAACGTCCTTGTTGGAACACTGGATGAACTACAGGACCCAGTAATGGCGTTTGTACGGCTTGCTAAAGGAGTCCATCTAGAGGAAATGTCAGAAGTGTCCATACCCGTTAGGTTCCTGTTTATCATGTTAGGTCCAAGCTCACATGGAGAAATTTATCATCAGATTGGGCGCTCTGTGGCCACTCTTATGTCCGACCAGGTAAGGGTCTTCGTTGATTGACAAAGCGGTGCTCACAGGGGAACCACAGGGTGCTTGAAGGCTATTGTGTGAGAACTCTGGGTCGTCCAGCTCTGGAAAGCTTTCGCAAAGAAAAGTGATACAAGTCATCTTAAGACAAAAGAGAACTAACGTTAACAGCTCGTCAAAGCGCATTTCAACTGAGTGTCGCAAGACCAAAACCAAAGCAGTCACAACGACCAATAAGAACTAACGACGCCTGGAGCGCGAGAAAACGCGAGTGACCAGGACGCCGTTGGTTTTAGTGTTCATCTGATTGGTTAAAAGGATAGGACGAATATTATCCACCAATCACATCTTGAAGTGAAAAGAACAAAACCAGCAAGATCCCGGATTACTTTTGATACTCAGTCAGAAATTGCTTTGGTACATAATTGTAAAATCCACGATGATAAGAAAAATGAATTTTTTTTCCAGGCTTTTCATGACGTTGCTTACCGCGCTGACTCTCGTGAAGAACTCCTGCAATCCATCAATGAGTTTCTTGAAGACACTCTAGTTCTGCCACCAGGCAACTGGGATCGAAGCGTTCTTCTTCCCATTCTTATTGCTCAAAGCAGAGCCATAGCTCTCAGAAGAAAGCTGGCCAAAGCTGGTGAGAATATTGCACTTTGTTTGACAGTGAACTCCTTATTACGAACGCCTTTATGATTAGCTCGTACGCAGATTTATTAACGTGGAGGTGGGGGGGGGGGGGGGGGGCTGTAGCACCTTGTAAAATCCTTTGCAACTGCAAGGAGAACTTTATTTTTGTTGGCACATGGCAGTAGCGGATCTGGGGAAAGGGGCCCAAGGGGCCTTGGTCTTCCCCTTGTTTTGGGTAAAAATTTAAATTGCGGAAGCAAGAAAAGCCGGCAGGTGTACACACACATAACCCCTCCCCCACCCTTAGCTCAAGATCTGGATCCGCCTCTGCGTAATTGTTCCTGCAAACTGGACTAGGGGGAGATGAAAATCTCGTAGGCGCGTGTAACTGTATATCAATAACGTTTTGTGAGCGGGGAAATAAAGTCAGAAGGGGGAACTTATAGGTGCGATTTCACTCTG
This sequence comes from Stylophora pistillata, assembly GCF_964205215.1. Classification (NCBI taxonomy): domain Eukaryota; kingdom Metazoa; phylum Cnidaria; class Anthozoa; order Scleractinia; family Pocilloporidae; genus Stylophora; species Stylophora pistillata. Next base: position 4,062,768 of record NC_142532.1, on the reverse strand, counting down.
CAAACCTCACCTTGTGACGATTTATCGACAGCTTCATCCTCCCATTCGGAAGGAGACCCTGCTTTGGCTCGCACAGGAACCTTCTTTGGGGGGCTTATCCAGGACGTCAAGAGACGAGGCAAAGTTTACCTCAGCGATTTCAGAGATGGTTTCAATCTTCACACTCTCCTGGCATCTCTTTTCCTATATTTCGCTTTATTTGCGACAAATATCGCTTTTGGAGGACTGTTTGAAGACAAAACTGAAGGCTGGCTTGGTTTGACTGAAGTGATTTTTGCAGCTTGCGCTTGTAGTATCCTGTTTGGGTTGTTTGGAGGGCAGCCCATAATGATCATTGGCGCCACTGGTCCAATGTTGGTGTTCGAACAAAGTATATATGAGGTAAATATCAGCCCAGCACATGTGGCTTTCCCCAAAACCTTTAACACTCGGACACGGCGCCTGCAGTTCCTTTTTGCAAAGAAAATTAACTAACCATTAGGCTATTGCGTCTTCCAAAGTTCCTACGGTTATGAGAAAAATCGACGATCGATTAGATAGATTTTGATCTGACACTAAAATCTCCCGCGTATTTGTCAAAGGATACTGTAGACGTCAGCGTAGATAATTTCTCTTTCAAGCCTAAAATTCATGATGATGATGATGATGATGATAATGATGATGATGATTAATATATTATTATTATTATTAACATGTTATTATTTCAGTTTTGTAAGGCATACGATGTGGAGTTCCTTACTTGGCGCTGTTGGATCGGGTTCTGGGTAATGATCATCTTGTTCGGCGTGGTAGCCTTGGAGGGCTGTTTCTTGATCAAATACTTTACGCGTTTTACAGAGGACATCTTTGAACTTCTCATCTCAGCAATCTTCATCTACGAACCACTTGCACTGCTGATCAAGGTAAAGGATCCTTTTTTTGAATGCGTGAACGTGATTCCAAATAATAAGTGACTGCATCGTTCAGTTATTTAGTCATTCCTAGCCGTAAAGTAAGAGACTAGCCATTATTTATCGCCCCTCGAGGGGAGGGTGGGGGTTGGGGAGATCACTTGGTTTTCAGGGGAAACAGAGCGGGGGAGGGCCAGTCATCGCCGAAAGAGCCCGTATAATTAACCGGCAATGAGATGGGATAATTCGAATATTACAGAGCCTTTTGGGGCGGATCAAGTGATATTATCGTGACACAACCAAAATACCCCCCTCCCCAATCCTCCGACGATAAGTGATAGCCGGCCTTTAATTAATTCCGATTATTTGCAGCTTTTCAAAAAGAATCCACTGAACAGGGTAGGGAGCGGAAAATACTCAAGCGTGGACGAAGTCAAAGGAGAACCCAACACAGCTTTGTTGTCCACCATCTTGGTTCTGGGAACGTTTTTCATCGCTTTCTACATGCGCAAGCTCAGAACAAGTCACTTCTTTGGAAAGCGGGTTTGTACCACTCTTTTTTTCTTTGACATTCACATTACCTATCTGAATGTGCATGCCTTTATTTGGAATGAATGTTTACCTGTTTGTTGTGTTCATTTTAAGTGAAGGCAACATTTATTTAAGAGTGCGCTTACGAGAAACTGATTTTCCAAATGTGAAAGAAGTTGCGCGCGCGGAACAACTTTATACTTATCAGCGGCTACAAGCGCGGGAAAACAACGCTCTGTGATTGGTGTAGAAAACTCTTGCCACCGTCTCAACCAGTCAGGCACAAAACGAAACTCAGTCGCGACTTGGTCACTTGCACTTTCCCACGCTCTTCGTTGCATTGAGTTCTGATTGGCTCCATGTTATATTTTCCTTCGATCTTATTGGCCATCGTGATTACTTTGGCCATCGTGATTACTCAACCTAAATGTGCATTAATTGAAAAACGTTCGTTTGGTCTCCTTGCAGGCGCGAAGACTAGTCAGTGACTCTGGTATTGTCATCGCTATGTTCATTATGGCTATGATCGATTTTGCCCTCGGTGACAAAGTCATCACCCAGCATATATCCATCAATGATCCTGTGACGGAAGGCTTCAAGCCCACGCAACACGATAAACGAGGTTGGTTCATCAATCCTGGAGGCATGAACAAAGAAATGTCGATGCCATGGATCTTTGCAGCCATCATTCCTGCAGTTTTTGTTGGTATCTTGCTGTTCATGGAAACGGAAATGACCGGGGTGCTTTTGAGCAAGAAAGAACACAAGCTTGCCAAAGGTCCAGGGTATAATATGGATATGTGTGTGGTGGGTATGTTAGCTTTCGGATGTTCCCTGCTCGGGTTGCCATGGATGTGCGCGGATACAGTGCGATCGGCTTCGCACGTGAATGCGCTGTCCATCTGGAGCACGTCGCATGCTCCTGGAGAGAAGCCGCATCTTATTGAAGTCAAGGAGCAGAGAATCTCGAACATCATAGTTCATGTCCTGACAGGTGAGTTTATACAGCTTGACTCTAGTGGGGATGGGGGGGGGGAGAGTGGAGGGTTGAAACCTGAGTGGTACTGCGGATAGGGAAATATGCTATAAAGCGGAAACTGAGCTGGGAGTGTAAGAAAAAAGGCGAAGCTAAGAGGGCCCTAGAGGATATTTTACCCACCTTTATCAGGTGGAAGGCTCACAAATTTCGACATTAAAACAACTCAGCAGGCTCCTGAATGGAAGTAAAACATAAGTGTAAGAACCCCTCCTTCCCACCCCCCCCCCATTTCACGCGAACATCCTACTTGAATTTCCTTTCTGTATTCGTCTTAACTTACTCAGAGATGTTTTCTCAGTCGAGTTAGCAAAGCGAAGTAAATCAAACCAAAATAATCCCGAATTACTCGCGACGCTCCATTGAGAATTGCTCCAGGAAATTTTAAGGTATCGATGCAAAATGCTGAAGGTTACGTTAACGTGCTCCGGGAAATCTCATAAAATCCGGGGGGAAACTTATCATAGAGGAACCCCTTACCCAGGAGAAGTAGCGATACTCATATTAGTTTCATGTCACGGAAACTACGACAAGCTCTGGCATTGTCTGGGACTTCAGTTTTTACAATTTTTGCCGTTGTTGCAGGTTTGTCCATTCTGCTTGCTCCAGGGTTGAATGTTATTCCCATCCCGATTTTCTTCGGCGTCCTCTTGTACCTGGGTATTGTATCCATGTATGGGCTTCAGATGGTTGACAGGTTCATCATGATGTTCATGCCACGTAAACATCACCCGGATGTCGGATACGTCAGGAAGGTACGTCATTTCTTTGTACCCTAAGAGTGACCAGCATCTAATTTCTCCTTACACAGACACTGCTGAATGATTCATTAAGATCGCGAGAATAAATGAAATGATCGCCATCTTAAGGATGCTGGTCTTTAAACACGAAGGCGCGCTATAAAAGGAGAGGTGCTTTAGGTACCTCTGGACCATTTGTCAATCAACCGTCGTGTGATGTAGAAGTCTAAGAGTCAAGTCAGCTTGAGCTACAGCTTATCCAAAGCCAGTGAACATCGGGCGCATTCCTCAAAATTGTTTTATGTTTTCATCACAATACAAGAATTTTTGAGATTTGTATCTCCTTTCTCCAATGGAAACTGTCTTTATTTGTGGCTGTAAATTTGAAATCGAAGTACGTGGTTCGCACTTTACATCATTGCCACCATGCTGATAGAGGTAAACATCTCATTAGCTCCTTTTGTTCGTCTACCAGGCACCTAAGGGACCTCTCCTTTTATAGCGCGCCTTCGTGTTTAAGAAATTCTCCTCGTCAGCACTTTAGGAAATGTATGGAGAACAGTATAGAGAATATGCAAACTGATGTTAGGATGCAGAAAGGTCAAGAGACGACTAAGAGTCTAAAGGTCAAGGGTTTGTTTCCTCTTAGGGAGCTGGGAGATTTTTTTCAGTCCCACGTTCGTGAGGAGAATAAATTTTATCTTTCCTAAAAAGCAAAAAATACTTGTTGTTGCCAAATCAAAGCTTACTTCCTTGTTAACAAACCCTTATCCGCGAGAGACGAGAGATCCTGGGTACATGTCCTCCTTTGTGCCTTTGTTACGTCACAAGATGGCACTTACCACGCCATATGAGGCAATAAAATGAACACTGGAAACAACTTTCTTACGTATTTTGATTTTTTTTTCGTGTTTTTTTTTTTTTTATAGGTGAGAACCGGCAAGATCCATTGCTACACTGTTATTCAAGTACTAGCCTTGGCTTTCCTGGTCGGAATTAAGTTATCTCCTCTGGCACCATCCTTTCCCTTTTTCATTATCTGCTTGATTCCTCTACGCAAGCTGTTAACAAGGTTTTATAAGGAGGAAGAACTTGAGGAGGTAGGATGGGCTTAAAAAATTGTTCATTATCATCTCCAAGAGTGTTGTCTAAATTCTTAGGTTTTTCATAAGCAGTACGTGGTAATCTTCCTATTTTTTTTGGTTGAATCTTGGGTGTGAAAAAAAGTGTTTAGAATAACAGAAGATATTCGCCTTCTTCACAAGTCGAAGAACATCCTTTTTTATCGCCCCGAAAAATCCTGTCTTTCTTCTATTTACTCGCGACGCTTCCGGCATTGCAGCTCTTGGCAGTATACATGACGCGCACCATATAAGAACCTAGTGGTTGCCAAGCCTGCCCTAGAGTCTCTGTAGCTTAGAGGTACAGCGTAGGAGCGCGGAATCTGAGGGCCAGTGGTTCGATTTCTCGCGAGGAACTAGATTTTATCTTTTTCTCATGTGATGAATAACATCTATCTTGCTGTTTTATTTTGAGTTTTTTCTCCCTAACACTTTAACTCCCAACATCTGATCGTTAATTGTTTGCAAAAACAGCTGATTTGTATTTTGCTTTTATTTTGCAGCTTGACAATTCAGAATCAGAAGAGGAGGACAGCGACTTTGAACTATAATTAGTTACTGCATCTGCCGTATTCTGCGTGACTGGGTGTTGCGTGACTCACTTCACGTCTCTATCATTACGTGACACACGAAAATTATTTATTCGGCGTGAAGAAGAACGCGATGAAGATACAGCCTGCTATCCAGTCAGACAGAAAGAACCTTTAATCCACGTAACACTGAATAATGATCGTACTTAACGATCTTAATTATCACTGGCGATTGCAAAAGTTTATCTTCTGCTTTATTGTATATGGAATATGGGTGGAACAAAAATAAAGTGGTATGCACAGAGGCCCACGCGAGGCGAGGAGCGCGTATTCCCTCGCGCTTGTCCCAACCTTCATGCACGCCTCGGGTTTGCTTCGCTAGCTCTTCCCTTATCTTCACTCCCCTGAAAAACGCAAAACAAAATTATGACTGTTCTTCAACCTTAGATATTTTCAGCTTCAAATAATTTGATAAATTGTGACATCTTCATCTCTACTTGTTTACAATTAGCAATCAGTGAATCCTCTACACTCACGTGACATCTTCAATCACTGCTCGCTTACAGTTGGCTATCAGTGAATTCTCAACACTTACTTGTTACTTTATGAATTAGTAGACAATTTAAAGCCTTCCGGCTTTTACATTTTTGTAGCCTTTGGTACATCCAGGATTTATTCAGGTATTCAGTTTTACTACAATGTTACCTTAAATCAAGATTTTGTGGATAAAACAGCTCTACATGTCAATATTTTTTGTTAAGGTTATATTTTGTAAGACTTAAAGTTATTGAACACTGTAAAATAACTCCAAATTATATTTCGTATATTTGCAATATTGGCGTACTACCGGAAAATTGGTGTAAAATTGTTAATCATGTCATGGAATTTTATTTTTGGGAATGGAATCTTACAACAAGTAGCATCCTTCAGCTGATGAATTTGTATATTCTCGTTGCTCGTTTGCTGGAAAATATGATGAATTTGTAAGGAGAAGTTATTTGTAAATCACTCCTGTGAGTGATAGGGTTAAGCTTTGCCTTAGTCAAAGAATTACATTTTAAAAAATAACAGTTAAAAATTAAAAAGCTGACGAATTAAAAAAAAGACAAACAATACACTGGAAAACCAAACTCTATTTATTATAAAAAGGAGATATGATCGCTTGGGCATGGACTACTTCCGGTTAAACTTTGAAGAGTCCCCCTGAATTCCAATTATGCTCAAAATATTTCTTTACAAAGAAATTGTGGTGCCCTTTTATATTTTTAAATGGAAATTAAAAGTGTGCTTCAGTAAACATATGAGTTCTATTCCCTTCATTTGAAATTAAGACAATACCGCGATGTGATATTCCAGAGAAGAGCTTAACCTTGCGACAATTTTCCTCAAATGTATGTGAAACCTGATTGTTGTTTAGTAACTTGACCGCTTACTTTGAAGATAAAAGACTTAAAATAGGACTGCAGTCTCGAACCGAGGCGCAGGCTCCAGGGGCTAGAGCAGCCAATTACTAGAAGGCTGTTTGAGGAGCGCGCGTTTGAATCTACCCTATTCTTATCCAACTACACTTCGTAAAGTATAAATAACGCCATAGACGAGTACAAATATTACGCGGTATTTGTACTCGTCTATGGTAGAGTACTGGTTAAAAGGGTTTCTCGAATCGCGCAAGCGAAGAATTGGATTGTGGTTACGAAAAAAAATTCGGACAAATTAAATCATATTTCCGACAACGAAGAGTCAGAATGGCTGGCAAATATAGATCAAAGTTTATTAAATGAATCGAACGAAGAAAAACAGCTTGACAACCAGAAAATTTCTTCATTTAATGAAGAAAATAGAAACAGCAACACTTCGCTTCGCATCCTTCTGTCACGCAATCCCCGTAAATAAATATTCGCGAAATTCGCCCGCACTAAAATAACAGTTTGGCGTGTTGGATAATAAATAACTTATTAGACTTTTTGTTGTTTAGTATCACTTAGTATTTTTACTCGTTATTTGTATTTTGACGAGCCCTACGGGCTCGTCAAAATACGGAACAACTCGTAAAAATACATACATCTTATTAGACGTTTTGTTGTGTCGTATCGCTGAGTATTTTTACGAGTTGTGTCGAATTTTGACGAGCCCGTAGGGCGAGTCAAAATATAAATAACGAGTAAAAATACTCAGCGATACTACACAACAAAACGTCTAATAAGTTATTTATTATCCAACACGCCAAACTGTTGTTTCTGCGGGCGAATTTCGCGGATATTTATTTACGGGGAGTGCGTGACAGAAGTATGCGAAGCGGAACGGAATTGGCGCGTTGTTGTGTTGCTGCTTCTATTTTCTTCATTAAATGAAGAAATTTCTGGTCTTCAAGCTGTTTTTCTTCGTTCGATTCATCTAATGAACTTGGATCTATATTTGCCAGCCATTCTGACTCTTCGTCGTCGGAAATATGATTCAAATTGTCAGCCATTTGTTTTTTTTACAGTCACTACAATCCAATTCTTCGCTTGCGCGTTGCGAGAAAACCTGTTTAACCGGTACTCTACAATAGACGAGTACAAATACCGCGTGATATTTGTACTCGTCTATGGCGTTATTTGTACTCGTCTAGGTGTAGTTGGATAATAATCAGCGATACTACACAACAAAACGTCTAATAAGATATATGTATTCGGCTTGGTCACAAAGTTATTTTTTAAAATGGTGGCGTTCGCATTCGAATTTGTGGCAAGAAAGAAAGAAAGAAAGAAAAGAATCTTCGAAAGGTTGGGTTGTCCTTGGAATCTCAAAGCTCGGTACGTAGTTAACGTTTTTATATGCAGTGGAACCCCTCAAAACCGAAAACACTTTGGGACAGGGGGAAATGTCGGGTTTAGAGGTGTGTCCGGTGTCATGAGGTTTTACCCATAAGGCGATTTTATGCAGCATAATGTACCATCTTACTGTAAGTACCAGTACATGGTGCCCAAGCACTAATAAAGCACATCAGTAAAGGAACTAACAACATGGATCACAAGGAGGCTTTTCAACGTCATTTTATTTAATTTACAAAAAAGTCAGTGTTACACACAGGGTAATATGATCGCCGCTTTAAATCATTTGTGGACTAGCTTCTTTCTTCAAAATATCACATACATTTGATTTACCGATCCCAAATTTACCGCTTAGAGCCTTCACTGTTGGTTTAGGCACTGATTCCGCGTATTTGATCAACTCAATTCTCTTCTCTAACGATAACTCTGGTCTCTCAGACATAGTGATGTTTGCTACTTCGTTTGTTCGTAATTTTACCCGCAACATGACATTCTCTTAACCTGACCCCTATTGTTGTCATTCATTCAACCCAACAACAGCGGCACGATTGTCGACTTTAGATTTTTTCCTTCAGTACCGATAGAACTATGAGTAATTAGCCGATGCACGTTTCTCACTTCTGATAGGGATTTCACAGCTGCATTATTACGGTTTTAATTTTAATCTCGTTTAAAAACGTGTGATTTGATTTTGGTGGCAAGCCCCCGGGGAGGGGGGTACTTTAGGATTTTCTCGGTGTGGATGTGCCGCTGGCACCCTGGAACCCTTAACCTATACTAGAGCTAGTTCAGCTGAATTTGGCTGCCCTATACTAGAGTAAACTCCCCAAACCCCCCTATCCTAGAGTAGCTGTTTTCCAGCTAAAAAAAAAGAAGCACTTACCTTCTTTCTCTAAGTTACAAAAAAGCTAGTCCACCTTCCTTCTTCTATAGTCTCGAAGATTAGTCCTAAATGAGTCCTAATTTTGGACGGGTTTTGGACACGGGTTTTCGATTTTCAACCCCGTATTCAACTTGGTCGCGTTGCAAGTTACATGCTGAGCTCTGGGACTGAGCTATGCCAAGCACGCACGTACGCCATTATAAGGAACAATTAGTTGTTTAATTTTAACCAGTATTAAAACCACCGACTTCCGTCTGAATCCCGATTTTTGACAGTTAATAATATCCAGTACTGTTTTATGATAGCCATCTATTGACACTTTCTTTGCTTTTACTTCCTGGGCTGAGTTGCGTAAATTTCAACTTGTCGATTTGATTTTTTTATGTTTGAGTGGCAATTCCCGGTTTCCCTAGTCTAGATAAAATCTTCAACCAACTGATCAGTTTCCTGAAAAATGATACCCTATTCTAGGGCCAAATGCTCTGATTTATATACCCTATCCTAGAGTAAAGTGTCCCATACCCTTCACAGCGGGACATACCTATGTAGCCCATATATGGCAGTACCCCCCACCCTCCCGTGGGTGGCAAGCTTAAAACTTTCACGTCCGGTTTAACAAGGTCAATTTCTTGTCAGTATGAGATTAAGGACTGAAAAAAGCGTTCGGTTTCCGGAAGTGAGGGGTTCCGGTTTATTGAGGTTAAAAATACAGATAACGTATGACAGATTTTGGGGCTGAAAAAAGGTCCAGTAAAGAGAGGATTCCAGTTTAATGAGGGTCCGGTTTAGAGGGGTTCCACTGTACTTTTAAACAGCTCAAATAAAAATTTCCGGGTTTCCGGAGTATACTTCTCCCTGATATGAAATGGAGCTGCACACAAATGGTAGCCACCAGAGTCTGTTACAATGTAAATTAAGATTGGGTTCACAAAATTTCCTCCATAATACCTGGACACTGTAAATATTTAACTTTTGACCACATAACCGGTCTTGAATACAGGAAAAGTTCCAAATACTTACGGATACCTAGAAAAGATATTTTCAAATTAAAGGAAAAAGTTCAAAGCAAAGAAAATTTTAAAGAGGAAAATTTCAATAATTGATAGTGTTATCCTTAAGCCCTGTATTTCTAAAAATAAGAGCTCGATTTACATTATATTCATAACTCTTTTCTACAGATATGCTTACTTTTGAACACTGCATGGTTTCCTTTGATTGCTGACCTATTTCAGGAGCATAAACAAATTTTCCCAATTGAAATGGAACATTCCTTGTCATATACATTATAATTTACAAAAAGGAAAAATTCAGGCATGGACAATACTCTACATCACTGTTTTTTTGTTGCGATGTAATGGGCAATTTCAACCCTTTTGTCTTGGTTCCTTACGTTTCAATTGAAAACATAAGTGTTTAATGATGAAAGGAACTCAATTTGACTAAACTTTTTTGAATAAAATATGTCTTACCTCTTAACTCAAACATATTAGTATGAAAAATTTGATAACATACGTTTGGTATAACTCTTTGGCCTTTGTAAAGTTACCCAGAATAAAATATTAGCGATGCCAAGATTGCAATAAACTTTACCCTCTCCATGCTTGACTCTAAATACTTCTTTAGCTATTTCAAGGAGTGGGTTGTAGTACTTCTTTAGCTGTTTCAAGACAATCATAATACTCTTTGGCTTTTCTTAAATCACCCAGACTCTGATGAGCAATGCCAAGATTTCCATAAGCATAACTCTCCCCACCCTTGTCACCTACTTCTTTAGCTACTTCAAGATCTAGGTTGTGGTACTCTATGGTAAAGTCAGTACTCTTGGCCATTGAGATAAAGTTAACATTATAAGCTTTAATATTTCTGTTTTTCTTTGAGTTAGCTAGCGCTACAACCTCCCAAAGCTAGGAACGGAGTCAAAACGATTTGAAATGGTAATTGACATTGATTTGAGCTTTGAAAATATATGGAGCCATTCCTGTAAAATTAAATGTAAGTGTATATGTTGCACTGTACAGGACACACTATAATGTAATGAATCGGTGTTTATGATAAAGAGAAAAATAAATTAAAAAGAAAATGATATACAAGAAAATAAGCAATAAGCTGACCTCCTGCTGAGGAATTGGGTTGGCCTCCCTGTTGCAAATGATCTTTGAGGCCTTGGGCTGCATCTTGAAGCTCTTGCCTTAAGCACTGCACTTTTTCGGCTGCAGTTTTTACTTCCTCTCCAAGCTGATCTTTGATACCTTGAGCTTCATATTGAAGCTCTTGTCTTAAGCAATTAAGTTGATCATTAGTGCCTTTGGCCTCCTCACAAACTGTTTCTGTCAAGTGCTTTATTGAGGAGTTTACCTTGTTCATATATTCCTTTACTCCCGTACCATTCTGGTACCAATTGAGCAATTCCTGGTCATGTCCCTTGTCTTTCTCACTAAGGGGATCTTTCAAAAATGTACCAATAGCTTTCTGCCATTCTGCTATCTTTACAGGGTTGATTAGACCAGCAATTCTTACCAGGGCCTCGCTGATTTCTTTCCAAAGTACTAAAAAATCATCATCTGATACTTCCATGTTCTCACTCACATGACCATATATTGAATTACGGTAGAATTTAATTCTTGCTTAATCTGCCTCTAAGCTTTGGTCTGAAGGTAAAGGTAAAGAATCTCAACCTTTGGCAGGAGGGGTGAGGCTACCTATTGTTCACAGCAACCGAAAGAGAAGAGTTATATCAAAATCTGTTGACTTTCCATACGCCCCTGGGGATGGGTACAGGCAGTCCCATTGTGGTTTGGTGAGCTTTGCAGCCTTAAGTAGCTTCTCTGTGGCTGGATTCCTCAGTATTGTTGGAAGATTACTCGGTGGACATCTGTTATCAAAACCCTCCCTCAATAGCACAGTACCTCCACTTATTAAAAGCCGAGCCATCCGTTGAAAATAATCTCGCCCTTTTGTATGACAAAGCACCTTATCTGGTCCGAGAGCAATAGCTATTTTCCGCAGCAGAATAATATATTGCCAGGGTTACAATTTAGCTCTTTCTTAACTCTATCACTAAGCCTGTGAAATTAAAAGTTATCAATGTCACAAGACCAGAAATGACCCATTCAAATGTGATTGCCTTGACGTCATTTCAAACTTGATGACCAGAATTCACAATTTAAGCAATGTAATGTACTTATTGATTGATAGTGTATGACAGACAAGAAGATATTTGGCTGAATGTCATGATTAATAGAGAGGTGTGCAAATGAAAAGAGAATGCAAGCACTCTCATGGATCTCCTTTCTCAGGACACCCTTATGACCATGGTAAGATTTCTCTGAACATAGCTACTCTTTTATAGGAGCCAGGTCATGAAATCTTTGAACTAGCCAATTGGCAGATAGAAATAACAGCTTAATATTGTGAATAAACCAAACAAAATACTGAAATACCCTATTTAAGGTGATAGGAAACGGTTTTTTAAGACACCTTCTGACTCAATAGTTTCAAAGTGCTCAAAAATCAACTTTCCCTGTTTGCAGTGAAACTAACTTCACACGTGCTGACCCTGCTGAAGATTGAAATAGTGGGTATGGCATGGCAATCACTATACTCTAATAATATTAGGAGCATATTCCGCTTAATAGTTTTTGAGGATAGTCTCGGGAATTCTGCTAGAGATTTCTCTTTTTAAGGTAAGGCCTCACTGCTGAGTGAGTTTTAACGAAGGAAATCTAGCTGTTTCAAAATTATGATGCCACGACATTTACAGCTTGCCACTACATAATACTGTTTACAGAAAGAGTTCTATAAGTACATGTTGAGTATTTAAAGTACTGAGGAAATTAGGCAAAAGTTTTATGGAGCCATTTCCATGATAAGAAAAGAAACTGATCCCATTAAGGTTGTATGCACAATGTTTAACATAAGAAATATAATACCAAGCAGTCACGATACGGTCGATTGTCAGTCACCCTCTTTAGAGGATGAAAGATAAATCATATCTTAATATTTCTAGGGAAAAAAACGTACGAAGCATCATTGATCTTAAACGAGTTTACTTTTCCTTTGCGGAATGGTGATAATAATGATTTCAAAAGGGAACTTAAGAAAAATCGTATTTGAGACGCGGACAGAAGCCGGATGTTAAAAGTTCTCATTCCTGATGCTTAATAGACCTCTATGATCAGCGCAATATGTGGCTAAAAGTACGCCAGAGTCAGTTTTGTTATTCTTCCAATTACCTTCCGTAAACGACTTTACCATGATCTTCGATACTACAGCAAATTGGCTATCAGATTCCAAATGGGAGATTGCGTGTTGCATATATACCCGTTGAACCTCCCTGACAGTCTTCTTATCTGTTGAAGTTGTAACTTTAACATACTTTCAAGAATTCCTTAATGAAGGGTTATACATTCGTCCATGCAAAAGAAGTAGGCAGTTAGGCCTTTAACCTCCCGATTTCCTTCCTTCGAACTACATCAGTGTGATTCTTTGGTACCTGGGAACATAAGCTTGAGAGGTGCTTCGAGGGGACAGTGAGATGCCCAACAATGGGTAAGCGGTAGTTTGACAAAATGTTGCGAGTACTTCCAAAGTTTTCGTTACTCCTGCTTCCAGTAACCTGTGAACCTTATTGGCTCATACGTCACATTTTCGCAAAGCGGGAAAACCAGACGAGCGGGGTAAAGCCTTCAAGCACCAAAAGACTCAATCAACACACGAAGTAAAGGAAAAGGAGATTACATTTTTTCAAGGAAACTTCGACAATGTTGGTTTTTCCGAAAATTATTGCAGCCGCGGAAAGCCTCAATGAGTTGATCGAGAAATATCTACAGCAACAGAGAGAGCATCAATAGCAAGCAAATATAGCGTCAATAATAGGATTTCGCCTTCACTGATTTAGTTAATATGTAGTAACTAAGTGTTCGAATTAGTCATCCGGTAAAATTCTTATCAAATAAAGCTATTAAATAAAGTTATCCTTTTAATTATTAATGCGAACACTCTCAGGGTGTGCCCTTCCTAGTGCCCGCCTTCGAATAATTGCCGCCAACACCCCTTCCTACCAGATCTGGTTTGTGCTATATTTCAGTTCAGGGATTCGCAGGGTGGTTCTTAATAAAGAAAAGAAGAAAGGATGCTCGTCAGTAGTGTGACCGCGATGAAGAAAAAAACGTATCTGAAGTTCCAAGGATTAAGAAAATTTGTAGAGTACCCAGCCCGTATCCAGAAGAGGGTGATAAATATCATTCTTTACTATGAGATCGATGAAGGATTAAAGCTATCAGACAGTGCCAGCGCCAGCGCTGTGTCATGAGGAAACAGATGCACTAGCACGTTAAGATTCCCTTGTCTTCTCATCACCAAGTACCAAGGGCACCACATCGGTACCTTCGCCACCAGTAACTATAGTGTAGAGAGTAGGATTCCAAACAACATTTACGATCTTGCAGGCAATGGAGTACTTGACCCCTACGAAGTTAGGACAGAGATTTCGAGTTTTAGTTCGTTATTGCATCTTCTGTGTCTTGCGTGACTGGTGTTGTGTGACTCACTTTACTTCTCTACCATTACGGGACACACGAAAGTTCTTCGATATGGAGAAGAACGCAATTAGAGTACAGCCTGCTTTCCAATCAGACTGAAAGAAGCTTTTATTCATGTAACAATGAATAATGATTGAAATTAACACATCACTGGCGATTGGAAAAACTTGTCTTTCATTTTATTGTGTATTTTAGTGTAAGGGTGGAATAAAACTGAAGCGGTATGCACAGAGGTCCACACGAAGCGAGGAGTACTTATCCTCTTGTGCGTGACCCACCCTTCACGCGTGCCTCGCGTTTGCCTCGCTGTTCCCTTCCCTCCTCTGTAAAACAAAGAAGAAATGATTGCTGTTCTTATCTCGACTCAGGGATTCTGCTTTTACTACAATATTACCAATTCAACAACCGATGGATGCTATATTGATTTTCCGATAGTTCCGCGGGACCAAATGCAAATATATGAAATACAATATGGAGTTAATTTACAGATTTAATGCTCTATGCATCATCAATTTTGTAAAGGTTATATTTTGTAAAAAGGTAAAGTTATTGAACACTGTCAGGAGCCCACCTAACACTGTAGATTAACTCCATATTGTATTTTATATATCTGCATTTGGTGCCGCGGACTACCGGAAAATCAATATAGCATCCGTCGGTTGTTGAATTGCTCTATTTTTGTCACTTTTTTGTTGGAAGTTTGATGATGTTTTCAGGGAGATATCACCTGTTATCACTCCTGTGAGTGGGTAAGGTCAAAACAAGCATATTTGACTGAATTAAGACACGACCGTGATGTGATATTCCAGAGAGAAACGTAACCTTGCGGCAATTTTCCTCGAATGCGCCTAAAACTTGATTGTTGTTTAGCTAGTAACTTGGCCGCTTACCCACGAGGGTTAAAGACTTCATGTCTACAACTGTATCGATTCGAACCGAAGCGCTAGCTTTGTTACAACAGTACAGCCAATCACCAAATGGAATAAAGGCTGTTTGTGGTGCGCGCGTTTTGGGGTGCCATTCGGGATTTCGTGTTTCCGGCTAGGTTACAAAGTTGTTTTTCAAAACGGCGGCCTCTGCAGTCGACTTTGTGACAAAGAAAAGAATCTCCGAAGGTTTGGTTTCTCTCTGGAAACTCAAAACTAGGCAAGAATTCAACGTTTTTATATGCTTTTCAACAGAGGATATAAAAATCTCAGGGTTTCCGGAGTACACTTGTCCCACATATCAGTTAATTAACACTGGACCTTGCAGGTGTACGACTAGTGCAGGATTGGTGCAGGTCTCCTTCTTCAACAGGTTCAAGTAAATTACCAAAAGATAGCGAGCCCAACTTTAAATTTCTTCACAGCCGTCACAACTTAAAAAAATCAGCTATTTTGAGCCACCTTTATCGCGCGTGATGATGGAAATTGTAAAAACGCGAGTGTAGTACGTGGTTTAGAGGCGTAAATGGTGTTTTGAAAGTTTGCCGAATTGCACGAGCCGTAGGAAACTGAATTTGAAAACTTTTCAAAACATCACGTGTGAATATCACGGAAACTATGAGCGATTCACACGATCATTTGTCCTTTATGTTATCAACAAAATCAGTTCTTAGGGCAACTTTCACGGTCTGGGTGGGCATAGCTCCAATTCTAACACACGTCAACGGTTTGGGAAAAGGTTCTGTTCTCTTAGAATTGGTTATATTTGATACAAGGGTTCTAGTACAATAACCGAGAAACTCCGCACCCACCCTTCCCCTGATCCAACATTAACCGTAGCTTGTTATTCTGTTGACTGGCTGGCTTTTGGGTCACGAGAGGGGTAGGTGCGCAATTGCCCAAATAGTGACATTGATCCAATACCAGGGGCGGACCTAGGGGAGGGGCACGGGAGGACCGGACCCTCCCCCCTCAGTTTGGGTAAAAAATAAACGCAGAGGGAAGAACATCCGGCAGGTAAACACACAGAAAAATAAAACGACCCCCCCCCCCCCCCCTCAGCTCAAGGTCTGGATCCGTCAATGGATGGAATAACTGTGACAGACAAACCAGTCTTTACGGATTTCGTAGCATTTCACAAAGTAGCATATCTTTTTTTATATCCTTGAAAGCTTAAATTTCTAGAGTATGCGGAACGGAAATCCAGTTTTAGACTCTGCAGCCTATTTGTGCATTTGAAGTTGAATAATCAAGAGCGAGATGTTTTGCTGAGTTTGTTATAATCTCTGCCATGGCGGATCGCTATAAAAGAAAATATGAATCAAAATATGTTTAGAAATGAGGTTTGTACGTTCGGCTAATCCTAATGAGTTAGTCAATGCTGTTACTCAGCAATCGGCTCTTTTCCTTGTAATAAATTGAAATTGCTGAACTGGACACGATTTACCTAAGTGCACAGCTTTTATAAAAAAAAAAAAACATCTTTGGCCTAGGTTCTGGAGGATTCTACTTAGTACACCAGGTCGCTTCACTCAGGTTTCGTGTGTACTAAATTGCTACAGTTTCGGCTTAATTTTGATTGTCACTTTCTTTGTGCTTCATTTGAACCCTCATCCTTAAAGGTCTCCGGCCTTAAACTTCTCGGCGATGAATTTCCGTACCATTCCCTGAATCTCCTCTTCCTCTGGGCATTCCAATTCGCTTAGCAGCCCCTTGATGTCTTGGACAGCCTGCGTAGTCCAGCCTTTATGCATCTCTAAAGACGATTTCATCAACATGTAGATATCCAAAGGTAACAACACGGCGCCAACAATTCCTCCAGCTAAATTGGCCACGCGCACTCCCGCCAAACCCCCGGTTCGCGCGAAGCCACCAGCAGCAGCAAACGCCCCAGCCCCTATTGAAGCCGTGGACGAGAAGCCCCAGAAAAACCTGGCGGAGAAATCTACTTTCTCCTCGGTTGAAGTCGTGAACTCCCTTTGAGCTAGATTGTGAAGAAACGCAGAACCCTCGTTTTGTATTCCTCTCAGATCGGAGATGAACTTCTCGAGGTTGTCCACCTTTCCTTTCAGTTGCGTGCAGGCTCCCCTGTCCTCGTCAATGGTTTCCTTAACTTTCTTCAGTCCTAACTTTGCGAGGGTTATGTAGATTGCTTTGGAAACAGACATCCTCAAGACTCCTGCGACTATGATTACGGCGCCAGCGAGGGAGACCACAAGCCCGGCTCCAAAAGTAAAGAGCGTGGTAATCAGGCCCACTATCGCTAGGATTCCTCCTAGGGTACTCGCAGAAGCACCTGCTACGGTCGATTTACTGACATTCATGTGGTGTTCGTGTAATTTGGACGCTAGTTCCTCTAGTTTTTCCATAGTATGTTTCCTCCTTGGTATCCAGCGCCTAAAAGCGTTAATCAAGTCTTCTTCTAACCGGCCCAACACTCGGTAACTCGTCGTGACTCGGACATAATCTTTGTTTGACAACAAATTTCTGCAAGACAAATATTCAATGAAGTAAAAAATTATCTTTGAAGGTCTAGTCCATGAAAAAAAATTTGGAAGCATAATTGTGTGATAGGCTGTCGCTATTTCGCATCAAATTATAATGAGTTTCAGGTTTTAGTTTCACTGAAAGAATATAATCTCTTGGTTGTACCGACTGCAAGCTCACGCGTGACTTATCCTCCAAACATTAGAATTCTGGTTGATGTTTCAAAAAATCATTCACCCAACCATCACTATAATTATATTCAAGCTTTACAACTGAAGTTTATAAAATTACTTAGAGATTGGTTGCTTTCATTGCTACTTTTATCATAAATCTGCCCGCATTCCACCTCTGCAAGAAAATGTATTTGGGTTAAACGACTTCCCTGAAATCTGATCCGGACTTTCGTTTGTGCAAAGGACTGTAGGATCGCCAGGTGCGAAACATTGCAAAAAGAAAACGCACTCAGAATACATGGCGAAATTTGTTTCAAGGTCCGAAGAAAACAGAAAAAATTTTGAAGAAAGATCTTCGATTCTGGGGTAAAACAATTTTAGGAAACAAAACTAAAAGACGAATTTCTTTTCACTGAACTAAGATGAAAGTTATCAATAATAGTGATATTTGTAAATCAACTTGAGTAGGTTTCTTTATTGTAACTCATTATCAACGCAGAAACGACTAAACGTTGATAAAGCTGAACCTCCCAGGAAAGGTCGAAGTCTATCTCTCCTAAACCTTTCGGTACATAATCTAGCAAACAGGTGCTGAGATTGTAAAAGTTGTCATCGGGAAATTTTTTAACACAACATTCTCTTGAGTAGTTTATGAGAAATTATAACCCACCCATTAATTTTGGCGCGATTTTAGTGGTTACTTTACGTCACCTGGTGCGAAATCACAGGACAGCTATCACGCAATAAACCCCGTCCGCGTCGATATTTGTCCTCCGATTTTTTCCGTGAAAAAGAAGCATAGTCAACACAAGAGTTTCAACTTTTCCGTTCTCCTATTTACATGGAAGAAAACCAAACTGGTTTTTTTTTCAGTCCTCACAGTGAAAATTGAAATGATTTGATTTTTTCCTGAGACTGATAAACATTTCTTTGTAGTCAAGTTTTTGAACAGCACGTCGGAAAATGTGAACCAAAAGCGCCAAGTTTTCGAGTTTTTGATCTAAGGGGCGTTATGAGAATTAATTTCAAATGACAGCTTGTCAAGGTTTGGTCCAATCACATTAAAAAAAAGTAATTTAAACCAATCATATGTACTTAATTGCTTGCGTCAATCACGCGCATTCGCCATCAAATCACCACTGGCTTTTTTATACTGTGTTTACCCGCAGTTTAATTGCGATGTGAAAATTAATGAGAGGGTTACAAAATAAATAAACCCCGTTCTGGATTGCTGGTATGTCGGCTGATAATGTCCTTGGCTGAGAGATTGTCCTCAAAATTTCATATTTGCCCTCGAAGCTTCGCTTCTCGGCCAAATATTTATTTTTCGGACCATCTCTCAGCCGCAGACATTATCAGCCGACATAACAGCCGCCCGAAGGGGGTTTATTTACTAAATATACTGCAAATATACTGCAGTGAGTATTACGAATCAGATTTTGTGAGATAAAGTGTTAAGACCCAGCCTCACTGAGGCTGGGTCTTAACACTTTAAGAGTTAAGACCCAGTGATTAATTGGTTAAAGACCCAGCCTCTTTAACCAATTAATCACTGTTCGCACCACTCACATCTTTTGGTTTTTCTGTGGCGTTTTCGGCTTTGCTCTTGTCATTATTATAGGCCTCAGTTTGGCCTCAGTAAACTTTTCTTCGATAAACCTCTCCACCATGAGTTGAATTTCTTCCTCCTCTGGGCATTCTAACTCACTTAAGATCTGCCTGATGTCTTCCACCGCCTTGGAAGTCGAACCTCTTTTGAGCTCTACTGACGACTTCACTAGCAATACGATGTCCAGAGGTAACACTGCCGCGCTTACTGCTGAACCGGCCACATGTGCAACAGGTACTCCCGCCAATGCCACGCTCCCCACCAAACCTCTCGTCGTGGTAGCGCACGCTGAGGCCGAGATTGAAGCCGCGGACAAGAAAATCCGGAAGAACCTGGCGCCGAAATCTACTCTCTCTCCGGGGGAAGTCGTGGGTTCAGAAGGGGCTAGATGGTGAAGGAATTTAAAACCACTACCTTCTAATTCTCCTCTCAACTGAGCATCGTTGTGAAGAGGTTTCAGAAACTCTGCTAGAGTGGAGATGAAGTTCTTGAGAGCTTCCAACTTTTCTTGCAGTTGCGTGCAAGCTTCCCTGTCCTCATCAATGGCCTCTTGAACCTCTTTCAATCCTAATTTTGTGAGAATTAGCTCAGTTACCTTGGAACCTGACATCACCAGACCTCCCGCGCCTCCAATTCCGGCGCCAACGAGTGAGATCGCAATCCCGGCTCCAAGAGTGAAAGGTGCAACGATGAGGCCCGCTATCGATAGGATCCCTCCTACGGTACCCATAGACGCCCCTGTGATGGTTGATATGTTAACATTTGTGTGATGTTTGTTTAAATTTGTCGCAAGCTCTTGCAGTTTCTCCCTGGTATGTTTTCTCTTTGGTATCCATTCGATAAAAGTCTTGTTCAGGTCTTCTCGTAACTGGCGCAATTGCTTGAATTTTTGAGTGATTTGGTTCACGACGTATGAAGTTGACAGTTCCGGATCTAAAATGATAAAATGATAAAAGAATTATCTAAGATGATAGAAGGATTAATACATGGTGGTAAAATTTTGTCTCATTAAAAGCTGCTTTGTAATCTTAGTACATCAAACTGAAAAACTGAGAAAAAGCTTCTTACAAACTTTTGGTTTTTTACATCATGCTTTCATAGAAGAAAATGGTTAAAACGCTATTAACATCAGCTCAGTGTACCAAACTACAAAATAAATATATATCCTCTTTGAGAATGGGAAGGATACAATGACACATAACATCAAAAGCCAAAGGAATTAACAAATATTTAAAGGTGCAGACTGTGATAAGAAATAAACACTAAAATTTGATAAGAAATTTCCAAATTCACTTGCTTTGCAAGTGATTCAGCCCTGATACCTTTTGCTCCATCTTGAAGGTCTTGTCTTAGAAACTCCACTTCTTGGGCTGTAGTTTTTACTTCTCCTCCGAGCTGATCTCTGTTGTCTTGGGTTTCATCTTGAAGCTCTTGTCTTAAGCACTGCACTTCTAAGGCTGAGGTCTTTACTCTTACTCCAATCTGATCTCTATCGCCTTGGGCTTCATCTTGAAGCTCCTGTCTTAAGCACTGCACTTCTTGGGCTGTTGTTTTTTCTTCTCCTCTAAGCTGATCTCTCGTGCTTTGGGCTTCATCTTGAAGCTCTTGTCTTAAGCATTGCACCTCCTGGGTTGCAGTTTTTACTTCCCCTCCAAGTTGATCTCTGATGTCTTGGGCTTCATCTTGAAGTTCCTTTCTTAAGCACTGCACCTCTTGGGCTGTAGTTTTTATTTCCCCTCCAAGGTGATCTCTGGTCTCTTGGGCGTCCCCTTGAAGTTTCTTTCCTAAGCACTGCATCTCTTGGGCTGTAGTGTTTACTTCCCCGCCAAGCTGATCTCTGATCTCTTGGGCTTCATCTTGAAGTTTTTGTCTTAAGCACTGCACTTCTTGGGCTGTAGCTTTTACTTCCCCTTCAAGCTGATCTCTTATGCGTTTGGCTTCATCTTGAAACTGTTGTGTTAAGCCTTGCACCTCTTGGGGTGTTGGTTTTACTCTCTCTCCAAGCTGATCTTTGATACCTTGGGCTTTATCTTGAAGCTTTTGTCTTAAGCACTGCACTTCTTGGGTTGCAGTTTTCACTTCCCCTTTGAGCTGATCTCTTATACCTCGCGCCTTATTCTGAAGTTCCTGTCGTAAGCTCTGCGCTTCTTGGGTTGCAGTTTTTACTTCCCCTCCAAGGTGATCTTTAATGCTTTGGGCCACACCTTGAAGTTCCTGCCTTAAGCACTGCACTTCTTGGGCTGTAGCTTTTACTTCCTCTCCAAGATAATCTTTGATACCTTGGGCTTCATCTTGAAGCTCTTGTCTTAAGCGCTGCACCTCTTGGGCCGTAGTTTTTATTGAAGAGTTCATCGTTGTCATACATTCCTTTACTTCCATATCACTCTGGTACCAAATGAGCAATTCCCCCTCATCATGTTTTTTGTGTTTGTCAGTAAGGGGATCTTTCAAAAATGTACCAATAGCCTTCCGCCATTCTGTTTTCTTTACAGGGTTGACTTGACCCG
The DNA here is from genome assembly GCF_964205215.1 of Stylophora pistillata. Lineage (NCBI taxonomy): Eukaryota > Metazoa > Cnidaria > Anthozoa > Scleractinia > Pocilloporidae > Stylophora > Stylophora pistillata. The sequence continues at coordinate 4,040,982 of NC_142532.1, read as the reverse complement.
CAATTCTTACCAGAGCCTCGGTGATTTCTTTCCAAAGTACTAAAAAATCATCATCTGATACTTCCATTTTCTCATTCACATGACCATATATTGAATTACGGTAGAATTTAATTCTTGCTAAATCTGCCTCTAAGCTTTGGTCTGTGGGTAAAGGTAAAGAATCCCAACCTTTGGCTGGAGGGGTGAGGCTGCAAATTGATCTCAGCAACCGAAAGAGAAGAGTTATATCAAAGTCTGTTGACTTTCCATACACCCCTGGGGATGGGTACAAACACTCCCATTGTGGTTTGGTGAGCTTTGCAGCCTTGAGTAGCTTCTCTGTAGCTGGATTCTTCAGGATTGCTGGAAGATTACTCGGTGGACATTTGTTGTCAAAAACCTCCCTGAATAGCACAGTACCTCCACTTATCAAAAGCCGAGCCATCCGTTGAAAATTATCTCGCCCTTTTGAAGGACATAGCACAGCGTCTGGTCCCAGAGCAGTAGCCATTTTCAGCAGAACTTTTGCATCACTCAGTGAATCCTCGTGATTTCCTGTTTTTAAAGTAAATATACCACTATCTATTCAATCAGCTATGGCAAACCCACCACTTTCAAGATCATCCCAATTTTTGTAAAAAATTGTGATGCCCACTGATTTCTAAGTTAAGAAATTACTTCCTGGTATGATTGAAAGGCCAGGATAAGGGTCATTTTTTTCTGGAAATTCTCTTTGGCAGTTTACAATTAAAATTCTCACTGGCTTTTTGAAAAATCACTACAGCTCTTGCAAGAACAGATTCTTCCTCACTCAGGTGTGAGAGTAAACGTTCTTGAAGTACAGTAACTGAATTAGGTTAAATTGAACCACACCGTGTAAGGCATTGCCATCAAAATCCAGTGCAATTCCTCTTTCAGGTGCGTCTTCACTTTCACTTGGAACTGAAAAAGTGAGAAGAATTAATTAAGCTTCTTACAAACTTTCAGTTTAACATCGTACTTAAAAAGAAAAAGATGGTCAAAAAGGCAGTTAACATCAGCTAAATGTACCAACTTACAAAAAAAATGTATTTCTCCTTTGAGAAACGAAAGGATACTTGCATTGAATTAACAAATATTTAAAGTAGCAGAGTATGATAAGAGGTTAACACTAAAATTTGATAAGAAATTAACAAATTCACTTGTGTTTCAAATGACACAGCCTTGATTGATGTACCATGCTATAAATGACAAAACCCCCTGTGTCCACTCAATGTTGCCTGTTGGTGGCTGAAGATTAGGCAAATTATGATTCATCACTGTTTGGGAAAGGGGGGGTTAATGGATAATCTTGCATAGAAAAAGATATAAAAATAAGTCAACTGACAATTTTGATGCAAACCTCTGCTGATGCAATTGCTAAGAAATACCCAACACAATGTCCTATTTAGTGGAATAAGAACAACTCACGTAAACCTTGCAAGAAATGTTTTCGTGCAGCTAGGTAATCTTCCTTCTGAATAGTTGTCATCAGTTTCAGCTCAGTCAGGTCAAACTTCTTCAGAATGTCCTTTGTCACAAGATATTTCTGTGCCATGTCATTCAAGTGACCTGTGCAATAATCATCCCACAGGGCATCCAGTATCTCCAGTGAAGTACACAGTACTGTTAATATCAAACTTCCTGGCTGGGAATCAACAAGCAGCACTTTGCGCACATTTGTTAAAAATTCTATGTAGCCATTTCGTTCTTCTGGTTTAGTTGGGTCAATTGCCTTGAAGTACTTGAGTGCAATGAAATTCAAAACTTCTTGTCCATTGGGTATACCATGACTTTCAACACTTGCTCCCTCAAAGATCTCAGTCCCTCCTGCTTGAGATAGGCTGTTGGATGTAGACAGCTCCACTGCCTTACCCTTACCTGCTCTTACTACTGTCTCCAGGCTTTCTGGTTGGGCACCCTGTGAGCCCAGAACTGTTCTTCCTGAAGTTCCAGTTACTACAAGCTCCCCACCACCTTCTTGGATACCTTGACTTGATATAGCCACAGTTCCTGAAGCTCCACTTTGTGGATTAGGGTCTGGAATGGCCTCACAATCAATCCGCACTCGAAGTTTAACTGTGAGAGGATTAAGTCTCATTTACTGGTCAGCAACTAAGCATTTACCGAAAAAAAAAGTCCCCTGCACAGTGTTGTAAAGCACATTAGAGCATTCCATGAAAATGCACTATAGAAATAGATATATTATTAATAATTATTGTAATTATTATTATTAAAAAGGCCATTGATGAGTGGTACTGAGGCAGCTAGCCAACTAACCTACTAAGAAACTTAACTGATATTGATTTGGGCTTTAAAAATAATTATATGCTGCCATTCCTGTTAAATTAAATATAATTGTATGTATATGGTGCACTGTACAGGATATATATATATTTAGTATAATTACTCAGGTGATAATAGAAATTCTCGCACTCTTATTGGCCAAGAATGGCATCATATTACGCTATAATCATGGCTGCCTCGCGCTTTGTTGATGTGTCTGAAGAGGAAGTTAATTTAATGAAAGGAAATACCATTCTGAGGAATACCAAACATGCCACAAAGTTTGGAATGACACGCACTCTTCAAAGGTAAGGTGTGAAAATTGTGCTAAATGTAACAAAGAAACCATTTAAATTCCCGAGAAAAGTTTGCTTATATCGACATGCATGAATAAATCAAGACAACTACATTAAATTTTTGCAATACTTTATTTACTTAACAGAATGGTTTCAACAACAAACCGAATTTACCACTGACTTTGAGGCAGTGGAGGTCAACAATATGAATAACTGTTTGTCAAAATTTTACGTCTCAGTCAGGAGGAAAGACAGGACTTTTTACAAGAGGAATAGTCAGTTGTCCGTGTGAGCGGCTCTCACTCAGTTGTTCACTGACATGTGACAATGACTAATAAAATTTAACATATTCCTTTGCTCATTTCTAGAATCACCTGAGTAATTAGACTAAAACAATTATTTGCCTCAGGCTCGTGAATATTCACTTTGCCTTCGGCGAATAATTGTTAAATATAAATTTATATAGATATATAATATAATGAATCAGTGTTTATGATAGAGAGAAAAAAAATAAATTCAAAAGAAAAAGATAGGCAGGAAAAAAAGCAACAAGCTGACCTCCAGCTGAGGAATTGGGTTCCCTTCCCACTTTCAAATGATCTTTGATGCCTTGGGCTGCATCTTGAAATTGTTGCGTTAAGCACTGCACCTTTTGGGCTGCAGTTTTTACTTCCTCTCCAAGCTGATCTTTGATGCCTTGGGCTTCATATTGAAGCACTCGTCTTAAGCACTGCACTTCTTGGGTTGCAGTTTTCAGTTCCCCTCCAAGCTGATCTCCGAGTTCTTGTCTGAAGCACTTCAGTTGATCATTAGTGCCTTTGGCCTCCTCACAAACTGTTTCTGTCAAGCCCTTTATTGAGGAGTTTACCTTGTTCATATATTCCTTTACTTCTGTATCATTCTGGTACCAACTGAGCAATTCCTGCTCATGTCTCTTGTCTTTCTCAGTGAGGGGATCTTTCAAAAATGTACCAATAGCTTTCTGCCATTCTGTTTTCTTTACAGGGTTGATATGGTCTGCAATTCTTACCAGGGCCTCGCTGATTTCATTCCAAAGTACTAAAAACTCATCATCTGATACTTCCATGTTCTCATTCACATGACCATATAATGAATTACGGTAGTATTTAATTCTTACTAAATCTGCCTCTAAGCTTTGGTCTGTGGGTAAAGGTAAAGAATCCCAACCTTTGGCTGGAGGAGTGAGGCTGCAAATTGTTCTCAGCAACCGAAAGAGGAGAGTTATATCAAAATCTGTCGACTTTCCACACACCCCTGGGGATGGGTATAGGCAGTCCCTTTGTGGTTTGGTGAGTTTTGCGGCCTTAAGTAGCTTTTCTGTGGCTGGATTCTTCAGTATTGCTGGAAGATTACTCGGTGGACATTTGTTGTCAAAAACCTCCCTCAATAGCACAGTACCTCCACCTATTAAAAGCCGAGCCATCCGTTGAAAATTATCTCGCCCTTTCGTAGGACAAAGCACCTCATCTGGTCCCAGAGCAGTAGCCATTTTCAGCAGAACAATATATTGCCAGGGTTACAATTGAGTCCTTTCTTAACTCTATCACTAAGCCTGTGAAAGTAAAAGTTCTCAATGTCAAAAGACTTGAAATGACCCATTCAAATGTGATTGCCTTGACGTCATTTCAAACTTGATGACCAGAATTCCCAATTTATGCAATGTAATGTACTTATTGATTGAGACTGTATGCCAAACAAGAAGATATTTGGCTGGATGTCATGATAAGTACAGGGATGTGCAAATGAAAAAAGAATGCAAGCACTCTCATAGATCTCCTTTCTCAGGCACCCTCATGTAAGATTCCCTTGAACATAGTCGCTCTTTTATAGGAGCCAGGTTGGGAAATCTTTGATCTAGCCAATTGGCACATAGAAATAACAGCTTAATATTGTAGATAAACCAAAACAAAAGACTGAAATACCTTATTTCAACATGAAGGCGTGCTATATAAGGAAGTCTTCCCTGGGAAGACCTAGGCTCCAGTTTGTCACTCACCGTTGACGTGTGCGGGTCAAATTTAAATGCTGTTAGACGAACAAAAGGAACTAATGAGATATCTATTGTTTACTTCCACCAACAAGGTAGCAATGAGGTAACGTGCAAACCACCTACTTCGATCTCAAATTTACTGCCACAAATAAAGACAGTTTTCATTGGAGAAAGGAAAGACAAATCTCAAAAATTCTTGTATTGTAATGAAGACATAAAACAATTTTGAGGAATGCGCCCGCTGTTCACTGCTTTGGAGTAGCTGTAACTCAAGCTGACTTGACTCTAAGAGTTCTACATCACACGACGGTTGATTTACAAATGGTCCAGTGGGACCTAAGGCTCTTTTTATAGCACGCCTTTGTTTTTAAGGTGATAGGAAACCGTCTTTCAAGACACCTTAACTGACTATGTTCAAAGTGCTCAAAAATCAACTTTCCCTGTTTGCAGTCCAACTAACTTCACACGTGTGCCAACCAAAAGATTGAAGTTTGAAATAGTGGGCATGGCATGGCAATCACATTACTCTTATCATGTCGGGAGGAAATGGCATTGAAGAGTTTTTGAGGATGGTTTTGGGAATTCCGCAATTAATTTCTTCATAACTTCAGACATATAACTCAGAATTTTCTGTTTTTAAGTTAAGGCCTCACTGCTGAGTGAGTTTTAACGAATAAAATCTGGCTGTTTCAAAATTATGATGCCACTACATTTACAGTACATTTACACTACATTTACACTACATTACATATAAAAGAGAAACCTAATGAGGAAGACCTGAGATCTGAAAATTCTCGACTTAGGGAGATAATTCTCACTTTGAAGGAAGAAAATAAAAAGTTAGTCCAAGAATGCGATTCTTTGAGTTTTGCATTGCAAATCGTATCCAGAGAAGCAGCTACTCAATGCCGTTCAATGAGTAACACCTCTAACGAACATACCATTGTCCAAAATATGGATGAGTCAACATCTTGTGCCAACAAAGAACAAGGCTTCATTGTGAAATCAAAGAACAAAAGAAAGAAATCGAAAGGTAAAGGAGGTCCTAATAACACCCTGACAGGAAAGAATCCGAACCCGAAAAACAACCAAAAGAGCGCACAACCCTTCTCATAGGAGATTCGATGATCTCAAGAATACCTGGAAAAGATCTGGGAAAAGCAGTTGGCCACACGGTTATAGTCAAGCCTTTCTCGGGCACTACGACAATGGCCATGAATCACTATCTCAAGCCAAATCTGGAATCTTCGCCCAATGAAGTGATTTTACACATTGGGACTAATGATCTTAAAACCAGGGAACCAAAGGCTGTTGCGGAATCGATTGTGGATCTCGCGAGACAGATCGAGGGCACCTGCGATACTACAGTTACGCTGTCATAGCTTGTATGCAGAAATGATAAGCTGGACCAGGCAGTGAAAACAGCCAACAAGCATCTAAAGAAGTTCTGCCATCAAAATGGATGGAAATTAATCCATCATGAGAACATATCTCGTAGTGGACTCAACAAAGGTGGACTGCACTTAAATTTTAAAGGTAATAAGCAGTTTTATAATAATTTTAAATCGCACCAAGAATGAGATAATGTGCTGTCCGTCAATGCCGTGCGGGATCAATTAAACAACCAAAAGGCCCAAAAATCTGTCTCAATATTGCCTCCTTTGTGCGGTTTTAGAATGGCATCACTCAATATTAATCAATTAATTACTCATATAGACGAATTAAGAATCATATTAGCAAACAATGATATCGATATTGTTTCCATAAATGAAACGAAACTGAACGAGAGTATTCGAGATCAAGAAGTTCATATTTCGGGATACGAAATAGTTCGCCACGATAGACTAACAAAATGCGGCGGAGGGGTATGCTTCTATGTAAAAACTTCAATCAACTTTACAGTACAAAATGACCTACACATGGATACACTAGAAAATCTTTGCTTGGAAATCCATTAGCCAAATTCAAAATCTTTTGTGATTGTTACTTGGTACAGACCACCTGACTCTCCTATTGGCATTTTTTCACCTTTTGAATCCCTAATTGGGAAATTGGATAGTGAAAATGTAGAATTTTTTGTACTGGGAGACATGAACTGTGACATGATCACTACTCGATATGACAATAACACATCCAAACTAAGGAGTATTGCTGATGTCTACGGACTCGAGCAGCTTATCTCTGAACCGACGAGGATAACACCCACCTCATCAACTCTAATTGATTTAATCTATACCAACTGCTCGGATAAGATTGCATGTTCGGGAGTTTGTCATATTGTAATAAGTGATCATAGCATGGTGTATGTATATAGAAAACTTGCCCTGAATGGGATGTCTAACGGACATAATTCTATTACATACAGAAATTTCAGAAATTTCGATCGCCAAAAGTTTCGTTATGATATTCTATCTCAATGTTGGGGTAATGTATACGAGTCTTCCAACCCAAACGTGATGTGGCAGCAATGGAAATGTACATTTCTGGCTATCGCTGACAAACATGCCCCACTGAAAACGATGTGCGTTCGTTCACGGAGTTCTCCGTGGATTACCTCTGAATTGAAAGACCTTATGCATAATAGAGACATATTAAAAATCAAAGCTATCAAGACAAATGATCCTAACGATTGGGCATTATTTAAGAAACAAAGAAATATAGTCAATAAGCAAATACGCTCAGCTAAGCAAGTTTATTACCAAAATAGTTTTAATAAGCAAACCAGCGACTCCCGAAAGACCTGGCAGACTATAAACGAGCTAACTTCTCGAAAATCTGGGAAAACGCCAGTGGCGTCACTAAAAGTGAACGGATTGACGATAACTAATCCGTTGGAGCTATCAAATGAATTCAATAATCATTTTGCTAATATTGGTCCAAAACATGCCAGTGAGATAAATTGTGATAGTGGTAGCTATCAAAGATATCTTACCGCAACAGATAAACGGTTTAAGCTCCAACCCACCAATCCAACTAAAGTATTTTCACTTTTAAATAAACTAGACAAGTCAAAGGCAACGGGCCTTGACAAAATATCTGCTAGGTTTATCAGGAATGTGCTGATCTTATTTGTGTGCCGATATGTGATATTTTCAATCAATCTATTAGCCAAGGGACGTTCCCAGATGACTGGAAATATGCAAGGATTACCCCTCTTTATAAACAGGGTGACCGCGGTGATGCTAACAATTACCGCCCAATACCGGTGATTCCAATAATGGCGAAGGTGTTGAAAGGATAGTTTATGAACAGTTATATGCCTATTTGGAAGAGCACGATATTTTATGTCAAAACCAATCAGGGTTTCGTGCTAATCATTCAACTGTAACAGCTTTGTTGGAAGCGACAGATTCTTGGGCATATAATATTGATAACGAGAAAATCAATAGTAATTTTTCTAGATTTGAAAAAAGCTTTTGACACTGTTGATCATCAGATCCTTCTATCGAAACTAAACTATTATGGTATACATGGAAAATCTTTCAGATGGTTTCAGTCATATTTGGAAAACCGAACACAAAAATGCTCTGTCAACGGGTTGCTATCCAGTAGCTACTCGTTGACTTGCAGCGTCCCTCAAGGGACCATCCTCGGTCCATTATTGTTCTTATTATATATCATCGATCTTCCAAATTGCTTATCAAATTGTAAACCGAGAATGTATGCCGATGACACGCACCTCACATATGCGGGAAGCAATCTTGAGAACGTTCAGTTTTGTCTAAATGAAGACCTAGAAAACGTCTTCAACTGGCTACAAGCGAACAAACTCACGTTGAACATGGCTAAAACCGAATTCATGCTAATAGGGTCGAGGCAGAGACTGAATACCCTCACAGCTTCACCAACAATTAGAATGAACAGTACTCAAGTGAGCCAGGTTACAGCTACAAAATCCCTTGGTGTAATAATAGACGATAAACTCGACTGGCATAGTCACATCGAAAAACTAACGAAAAAGATCGCCTCTGGTATCGGGGCCCTAAAGCGAATGAGGCACCTGATCCCAGCATC